>NW_026881166.1:0-10803 GCF_032173495.1 Musca vetustissima | reverse complement strand
AATCGGATTTTTTGTATGTATTTCTTTCATAATATAAAATTATAGTGTTGTACATACAACCACGCAATTTTGTATAAAAAAATCTAACACTATACACTTCTAGTCTAGTTAAATATTTTATTACCTTCTCTCATCGTTCTGTTGTGCACTTCGCCATTTCCCCATCACATTAAGACGATTTGTTTGATTTTGACACAAAAGAAATGGCTCTTAGTGGATACTTTTTTTTAATGCTGAATAAATTAGAAAAATTAATGAATGTTTACCTGACGATTTTCTAAAATGTTTTTTTTTTCGTCTTCCTTCTTCCTTTATTATGCAAATAGAAGAGGAGAGCATGGTTATTACGCATTAGAATATAACTGCGTATATGCTAAAGAGGAAAGAATGAATATTTTTTCCCACAGAATTTGGATTTTGGCACGTAAAATTGTTTGTCGAATATTATGGGAGCTATTAAAAATATTGTATTCGAGTAAGAGGGGAAGAGACTACTTAAAAATTAGTGGATTTGAAAAGTATTTTGATGGAATCGAACTAACGTGAGGGGGTAAAATTTTCGTGAGGAACGTCTATAAGAACACCAATCATCTTTATCTCTTGTAGAATGATTGGTACAGTTTTACAGACTAAATGGGCAGCTAAAAATTCTACAGAGGTACCTCGTACACACATAGCGCTATTAGAATCCAATCTAAACGATTTGTTGGATTCTTAAATGTAACAAAATTTTATACAATGAACACCTTTTAGATAAATATTTTAAGAATTGGAGTAAACGAAATGCTGAAAACACAAAAGGTATCAAAAGCCTACTCCACTCAACTTACCCACCTGTTTGACGAAAGCACTGCTTCTCACGATAACAGCATAGAAGCAAAATGGCAAAGAATTGCCAACTCCCTACAAATTGGAGCAAAAGCAACACTTGTGTACCAAAGACCACCATAAAAAACCCATGGTACGATCAGGAGTATCGTAATGCTACTGATGTGAAAAACGCAGCGTATTGGGCAACCCTGCAGACAGTAGCAAAACGTAATGCCAGAGGGCTATGCTTCTAGCAAAATTTTTCCCGAAGCTCTGTGGCTTTTCTTAGACCCACAGTGGCCTGATTTAAATTCCATTTAAGGGAAAATAGGTTAGGTCCCACTGTGAGAAAACGGCGGGGTCTATAACATTGTGGTATGCATTTTCGAAAAGGGCATAGAAAATGCTTTTAGGCAAAATTTTTCCCGGGGTCTCAGTCAGAATGAAGTCCCGAAATTTTACCAACGAGTAAAACACCAAACCGAAGGCTTTGGTGCAGCCACATCCTCTTGTAGAGATGAAGAAGGAAACCTGGTGACAGGTACAGATAGCGTGTTGAAGATCTGGAAGGAGCATTTTTAAAAGGTTCTGGTAACAAATTGTGGTGAAGAAGGTTCCCCAGAACCAATAAGAATTTACGGTAGGTATATATTGTATACCACATAGCCAAGATGATGTCGGAATAGCAATCAATCGGCTGAAGAAGAATAAAACAGCAGGTGCCGATGGGTTACCAACCGAACTATTCAAGACCGCTGGTCAGATGTTGGTCAGAAGCATACACCTGCTGATTAGTACAATTTGGTTAGATGAATACATGTCCAATGATTGGAAACTCAGCATTCTGTGTCCCGTGCCAATTATAGAGGAATAAGTCTCCTTCTCATCGCATATAAAGTGCTATTAAGCGTGCTGTGTGGACGACTGAAGAAGCCAATGACAATGTCTGTGACATTATTGGACCATACCAATGCGGCTTCAGACCTGGCAAATCCACCATTGACCAGATTTTCACTCTGCGCCAAATCCTCGAAAAGACCCACTGTCTTTTCTACAGGGTTTGATGATTTCTGGTCGTGAACCAAAGAACGAATGTTTGGTATGAAAAAGCTAAGATGTGGCAAAGCGGCGCTTAGGCAGTACGAAATACTCAAAGACGTATACAAAGGTAGTGAAGAAAATCTATCAATGGGGGTACAATTTACTTTAATTCAAACTGAATTATATTTCAAATTAATCACCCACGAAAAACACTGGCACAAGGTCAGCAATTTAAGTCTGAAAGGACCTATCGGAGCCCTTCAATAACGAACAAGGATTCAGACAAGGTGACAGTTTGTCATGTGACTTGTTCAACTTCCTGCTGGAAAAGGTCATACGAGACGCAATGGTGAACAGAGACACTCTGTATACCAAACAATACATGTTGTGCGCCTACGCCGAAGAATCGACATAATGGGCCGAACATTGCAAGCGCTAACAGCCACTTTTGAACGAATTAAAAAGGAGTCGGCCAAAGTGGGGCCGGCAGTAAATGGTGAGAATATTGATTCGGACCAACTGTGGAACTTCAAAACTACAGCTTCGAGGTGGTGAACGGCTTTATATACCTTAGTACCGCCATAAATAAAACTAATGACATCCGTTTTTAACGGACCATAGTAGCATCCGTTGGCCAACAGATGCTACTATGGTCTACTACAACTTTGAAACAAGGTCACCTTCCGCCCGACCAAACTCACACTCTACATGATGCTGATACTACTCGTGTTGTTATATAGATCTGAAGCATGGGACGTTGCACAAGCAGATGAGGCACCTCTTGGAGTGTTTGAGAGAAAAAATAACTGAAAGACCTATGGGCCGATCTGCGTTGACGGTTATATCGCAGTCGAATGAACCATGAGTTTTAGCAAAAACTCTACGGATGATCTATGGACCGATCTGCGTCGACGGTGAATTGTACCATCCATTCTCGGACATCGACATAGTCAGGCGTATCGAACTACAGCGTCTACGTTGGCTAAGTTATGTTGTGAGAATGGGTGATGATGCTCCAGCTCAAAAGGCTTATAAAAACGAGGCAGCTGATGGTTCACACGGAAGGGGATGGCCACGAATTTGATGACAGAGATCAAGTGGTAGACAACATTTAGGAACATGGTGTTTCAAATTGGAAGAGCTGCGCAAAATACCAACGCGTCTAGAAATCTTTTTTGAGCTCCGTTTATGGAATAAATGTGCTGTCACAAGCCAGTATAGTAGTACTTAATAGTACTTAATTACAAAAAATATATTATACAAAATAATTAGGACCTAAGAAAACCCAATATAACACCTAAATTATAAAATTTTCTTACACCAGGACCCTGGAAAGAGTTTGTTTTTCTAAGATCGAATTTTTTCCTATAGAAACAATTTCTCTGACCCCTTGCCGAAGTTTTTTTCTGTTTCATAACAGCAATAAATTATGAAATTTATTTCCATTTAAAATCCCATCAATAACAAAATCTACTTCGTCCGTATGACGTCAATTTGTTGACACAATATGTTTAAAGAAATTGCCTACGATAAAAAATAAATAATTCTATCATTACTTTAATATACGAAAAAATCGTATCGAATATGGAGGTCACGTAAAATGTCGCCTTTCGACGGACAAACTTTTGTTGAACGTAAAATGTCCTTCTTAGCAACAACAACAAAAGAAAATAACGTAACACGATACTTGTTAAATAAATGACCCAACAAGAAAGAAGGATGTCACATTCCGTACTCACATACATTCATACATCTATCTCACATATGGCCTTTGTAAAGTTTTTTTTCGACAAAATCGATATTAATTTTTTTGTCGTTTGGGAAATGATTTATGAGGGAACACTTAAAATTTGGCAAAAAATTCCCATATGGGTAAATAGTAAATTTATATGCGAATACAAAATAAACTAAAATTCCAACATTCCTCCTGTCCACCCCTGGGATATTTGATTTGACAAAATGAACTTTCATCTTTAATATTAAAAAAAAATAATAAAATATTTTGTAATACCAGAGATTATTGGGAATTTGTTGGCCTTAAATATGTTTTTGAATGAAAACACACACACCTTAACAACAAAAATGAAAACTTTTGAAAAAGGTAGAATTCAATATAGGGAGGAGGAAAAAAGGTTTTAGCTAACGGTCACATATCCTTGTTTTCATTCTTCTTATAAATACATGAAAAATGTGAATCCTTTAATATTTCTTTTTGAGAGTGTGTACGTACATGCCCATTTTTCCACAGGATTGAGTTTCACAAAGAATCATCACTGCGAGGTAACGTTTTCAAGGAGATGATGAACAAACGAACGAACAACAAGAAAAATATAGAAAAGTGTGAATATCAAGAAAATTTATTAAGTTGTTTCGTTGTTATTTGATGTCATCGAACAAAACCAAACAAAACTCACAAAAAGAGAGAGAGAGAAAATGGATGAAAGCAAGGTGCACATGAAACATTTTCTACGAAATCAGTGTTGTCGTTTTCCAAACGGATGAAAATGGCAGCAGAGTTGGACACAATCTTATTTGTTGTACACCTGCTAAACAGGAAAGAAAGATAAATGATAGTCCGTTTTTGGTGAATGAAAAAATTTTTGGACCATATTCTGTAACAGGAATTGTAAAGTGATTTAAGATTGTAGTTTTGATTAAATCATTTAATAATAAACTTGATTGAATAACTGGGGACACCAAAAAGATTTGGGAAGGGGTAAGATAACACCTGGAGAAACATATAGAGTAGCTTCGGGTAATGTGGACCAGGCGTCTAATGTGGACCATCCCCCATATATCTAAGAAAATGCTTGAAATATGTCAATGCCGCCTTGATAAATGTTTTCCGAATTGGTAAAAACAAACATCAAGCTTGGTTTTTAATAAATATTTGCAAAGTTGAAAATTTAGTAGTAGAAAATGTAGCTCTGATTGTAAAAGTGTGATTTGAAAATTTTTAGCACAATAGTCGAACGTTTATGCAAAATCGTCGAACACTTGGTTTTTCTCGAATATAAAAAAGTTATGTGGTTTTCTTGTTTTCTTTAACAAAAAATATACGTTCAGCAGTAATTATAATCGGCGATTTTTAATTTTTATTCATTTTTGAAGCCGATAATTATTTTTAAATAAAAATATTCAATGTCGGGTAATGTGGACCACTATAAAAATTGGGACCTTTTTATGAGGACGAGTTCGAAACATGGGCGCATTTAATATGCGAGGAGGTATTCTATCCTCTGAAAACTCGATATGCGAAATTACAGGTGCTTCGGTTGAATAATGAAGCAAGGACCTTCAAAATACCGCAAATGGAGCAGTACCCTTAAATGGGGGCTATTCCAAAACATAAACCCATATATTTTTGCATTCATTGTTACCCAAGTGTGCAATAAATTGAAATTTATCACAACCAATCCACAACCTACCTTTAACTTACTGATTCTCATTACCCACACATACTGGTCCACATTACCCGCCAAGTTATTTTTATTCGCAGTTTAGAGTGTTTTGAAATATAATGCAATAACATTTTTATAGACAAATATAAATATTATTTGACATGAAATATATTTAGCCAACAAATCTACAATGTTGCGAAAACAATTTGTTTTTATTTTTTACCGTTGTTACGCCCACAATATCAAAAAAAGAAAATGGTGGTCCACATTACCCGAAGTTACTCTATAAATTATAATAGTCAAATAAAATGTCATAGAGGACGGATAAAAAATCTATATTTTATTTTTAGAAGATCAAGAAAATATCTTATATCTATGAAACAATAAAGGATTTTTTTTATCTCTCTGAAGGTCCATAAAGGTCCATATGGGAGACCAATAATAGATTCTAACTACAGAAACTGACTGATGATTGACATAAGGTGTTATATTGGTTGAGGAAAAATAAATCCATTATTTCATATATGAACTGTAGGACTTTTTTTTTAAATATGCTTCGAAATGTCCGATTTAGGCCAAATATGCACCGTTTTGTTGTATGATTTGTTGCCATTTTAAAAGTAACTTCATGCTGCCTCCCTCATAGAAGTCCTGCTCTTTATTTGCAAAAAAAAATCTAGTATTCGATTTTCACAATCCAATTTTTTATCAATTTATTTTGCAATACAAGAAAAAGTTGATAATCGCTTGATGCCAAGTCCGGACGGACTGTATGGCGAATGCATTACAACTTCCCAACCATGCTTTCGAAGTTTCCGGTGAATCACTGTAGATGTGTGTGGCCTAGCGTTGTCCTGGTAGAACACGGCACCTCTCCTATTGGCCAATTCTGGCCGTTTCTGGTCAATTGCTATCTTCAAACGATCCAGTTGTTGACAGTAGAGATCAGAATTTAGCGTTTGGCCATATGGAAGCAACTCATAATAAATAATCCTCTTCCAGCCGCACCAAATGCATAGTAAAACCTTCCAAGCCGTTAGTCCTGGTTTGGACACCGTTTGAGGTGCTTCAACGCTCTTTGACCACGATCGTTTTCGCACAGGGTTATCTATGTGTTATCGTATCTGATCCGTTTGGCAAAGACTTCGCAGATGGAAATTCGATCCATCCTATTTTCTTCGGTTAATTGTGTGGCACCCAAATATCGAGCCTATTTTTTGAATCCAGTTTTGTGTAAATGGTTTAAAACAGTTTTATGGTCAATTGTTAGTCCTTGGGCGATGTTACGACTACTAACATGCCAGTTAACTTCGATCCTTTCTCGGATTTTATCGATATTTTCGACAACCGGCCTAATGGATTACTTTTTTCCCAACCTAATATATTTTTATAATTAAATAGCTTATTTAATTACTTAATTAAACCGAACTCAAAAAAGAAAGGTGGCCAAAGTCCGACATTTTCTCCTCTACGTGATCTTTCCATCGAATTCGTGGCCTTCCCTTTCTGAGTCTTCGATCTTGTGCGCAGTTCTTCCAATTCGAAAGACCATGTTCTGACATGTTGCCTTTCACTTGATCTTCCCATCGAATTCGTGACCTTCCCCCTCTGCGTGCTTGCTTGTTTCAAAATTGCATACATAGACATTAGTAGCAATATCGTTCCCAGTATTTGAAAACTGATGGCATTAGATTGTTTTATAGCGGTACCGAGGTATATAGCATCTTTGACTACATCGAAACTATAGTTATCATGTTTCACAGTTGGTCCTAGTCTACTGGACGTCTTGCGCGTTGATACCATCAGCTTGGCCTTCTAGCCATTATCTTCTCACTTTGCCAAACTCCTTCTAAATTCATTCAAAGGTGGCTGTTACCGTTCGCAATGTTCGACCCATTATATCGATGCCATCGGCGTATGCGAGTAACATATGCTGTTGCTTGTGCAATTTCTGTTCACTTTTGCCTGTCATATGACCTTTTCCAGCAGGATGTTAAGAAGATCACGCGACAAACAGTCACATTGTTTGGATCCTCTTTTGCATTAAAGTGCTCCGAAAGATCCTTTCGGATTATAACTGCTGACCTTATGCCACATAAAGTTAGCCCACATATCTGTATTAATTTTGCAGGAATGCCGAACGCAGACATGACTTTAAATACCTCTGAACGCATGGGTCTGTCGAATGCGGCTTTATAGTCGACAAATGGGTGGCATGTGTCGATGTGTTTTTCGTGGGTCTTTTTTTTTGGTCAATGGTGAATTTGCCAGCCCTGAAGACGCATTGTTATGGTCCAATAATGTCAATAATCATTGGCTTCAGTCGTTCACCCAACACGCTGGATAGCACTTTATATGCGAACGGAAGGAGACATACTTCTTTTGTGTACCGGACACAGGATGCTGAGGTCCCTAACATTGGGCATGCATTCCTCTAGCCAAATTGTATTAATCAGCAGGTGTATGCTCCTGATCAGCATTGCTACTCTGACCTCAACTTGGCTAGGTGGTATACAATGTATACCGTCATCTCTTATTGGTTCTGGAGTATCTTCTTCACCGCCACTACTTGATACGAAAAGCTTTTCAAAATGCTCCTTCCACATCCTCAACACGCTGTATGTATCTGTCACCAGGATGCCTTCTTCATCTCTACCAAAGCCTTCTGTTGGTGTTTTACTCGTTGGTAAAATTTCCGGACTTCATTCTAACTACTGTACATCTCGATTTGCTCACGCTCACGTTTTTTTCTCAAATCACTTTTCTCCTCTCTCCTTTTCTCCCGATAATTCTCCATAGCATTACATGTTGCTACTGTCTGCAGGGTTGCTCTATACGCTGCGTTTTTCACATCAGTAGCATTACGACACACTCATGATCGTACCATGGGTTTCTTGGTGGTGGTTTTTGGTACCAATGTGTCGTTTTTGCTGCAGTTAAGGCGAACCTTGGTTGCTACAAGGCGAACCTTGGCTGCTACAAGGTAGTGGCCCGAATCGATATTCGTTCCTTGGATCGATCGAACGTCTAATACACTGGATGAATGCCTTCCGTCTATCACAACATGATCGATTTGATTTCTCGTTGCTTGATTAGGAGAAGTCCAAGTGGCCTTGTGTATATCGAGATACTTGAATCTCGTGCTGCTAACTACCATGTTTTTTGCTGCCGCGAAGCCAATCAACCTCATGCGGTTGTCGGATTTTTCTCCATGAAGGTTGAATTTTCGGAAGGTGAGGTCGCAAATATTTTCCCTTCCGATTTTTGCATTAAAATCTCCTAGCAGAATTTTAATGTCATGGCCAAAGCAGCGGTCATATCCTGTTCTAGGTGCTCGTTAGATATGTCTTTGGTCTGCTCATCTTTGTCTTCCGTCAGAGCACGGGCACAAATGAGACTGATGTAGAATAACTTTTATATGGATTATAGCAATCCACCCATCTACTGGAGTGAATCTGGAGATGAGGTCTCTTATTCGCCTGTTAACAATAAATCCGCAGCCAAATGTATGACAGCTATAATGCAGTGCGTAATCATCTGATTTCTTACTTTAGCTTATTTATGGTCAAGAAAAAAATCCAACTTTGGATTTTAATTACAATTACTTCGATAATCATCATAACAATGTAATCTATCCTAAAGGCTTAAAATAACTCAAGTGATACATACAAAGAAATAAATATATAATTTTTTCCTGAAACTTTACTTTCAAACGAGCTAATTAACAATAGATTTGCATAATACATTGCAAACATATTAAATATATAATTAATTAAAACAATTGATTGAATGTAATAGCAAATGATTGCATTAGCAACCATATGTATTGGTTGTAATCAAACTTAAATTTAATTTCATCATAAAACAATAAAAAAATAATAATAAAAACAATAGTAGTATTATTAAACTGTCATAGATACAATGTTGAGAAAAAAACACTAACAGCAGATATCTATTTAAAAATTCAGGAACGGATATACTCTACCAGTTAATACACATAGCACTGCACATAATTAACAATTCACAGATCGCTGCAATGCTCACCTCTGCCATTACCACTAGCACCACCTCAGAGACCCGCAGAGAGACCAATCATTTGCATGCCAGTGGAATTGAAACGAATATTTAAAACATATTTAATACATTTATGATAACAACATCAACGACGACAACAACAACGATTCGGATGATGATGATTTCATTACACATATGTTTGGTGGACATGAATCTGTCTGTCATTTCCGCCATTGCATGTAATCATCGCTTGGCAAATGAAAATATTTACTAAATAAATAAATTAAAATTATTATGTTGTGTTGTGTTGTGTTCAGCGATTGCTGGCATTGAAATAACAAATGCAAATTTAATCTCATCAATTAAATGCAAAAAAACCATAATGGGAAAATCGGAAAATGCGAATCACCATTTCGGAGATTGTTTTGTTTATGAATTTGTTTATCGCTGTCATACTGAGCATTCTCCTGGTATGATTATCTGTAGTTTATTGGGGCATAAAGTGGTACACGTGCACGCCAATACAAAGATCTGTATGGTTCGTGGGTAGATAGGTTTTAGATTCAAAATTTATTCGATGGAAATAAATCCTCTGGACACAGGACTAAATTTTTTCTTCAGAAAAAATCTCCTGACCACAGGACAGAGTTTTTTCTACAGAAAAAGAATCTCAAGTCAAAGGAGTTCGGGATTATTTTCTATAAAAAATTTGTCATGTGTTCCGAAGATTTTTTCTGTAGAAAAAAATTTCCTGTGGTCAGAGGATTTTTTCTATTGAAAAAGAAACTCTGACCTGTGATCAGTGGATTTTTCCTATTGAAAAAGAAATCTGTCCTGTGATCAGTGGATTTATTAAAGAATATTTTTTAAAGGACTATTCAAGGCGTGGATTTCTTAAAGCATATTTTTTAAAGGACTATCCAAGGCGTGGATTTGTTAAAGAATATTTTTTAAAGGACTATCCAAGGCGTAGATTTTTTACGAATATTTTTTGAAGGACTACCCAAGGCGTGGATTTATTGAAGCATTTTTTTTAAAGGACTATCCAAGGCGTGGATTTCTTAAAGAATATTTTTTAAAGGACTATCCAAGGCGTGGATTTGTTAAAGAATATTTTTTAGAGGTCTATCCAAGGCGTGGATTTGTTAAAGAATATTTTTAAAGGACTATCCAAGGCGTGGATTTGTTAAAGAATATTTTTTAAAGGACCATCCAAGGTCTGGATTTGTTAAAGAATATTTTTTAAAGGACTATCCAAGGCGTGACCAGAGATTTTACTATAGAAAAAAATTGTCGGGTCCCAAGAAGAAATTTTTATCAATGTTTTATGGAACCTTCTATTGGTCTTCTGAAGTGAAGACCTTCGCCATTCACAATGAAACAGTAAAACCTGATTCTTTTCCCATGAATCCTTTGTTCGTCATTATAAGGACTTACAATGACAAAAAAGTCAAGGGGTTTTTATTAGCGAACAGTAACAACAAAATGTTTACAAAGAAAACAACCAAAACAACAGAAAAGTCAAAGAAGGCCACGA
>NW_026881165.1:0-10754 GCF_032173495.1 Musca vetustissima | reverse complement strand
AAGTGACTTCTGCCAAATTTCATCCAAATCGGATCATAAATGCGACCTGTATTTTGTTTACAATTTAACATCTACAGACGGACGGACAGACGGACGGACATGCATAAATCGACTCAGAAAGTGATTCTATGCATATTCTCAAAAGGAACCATGTGCCTATCTCGTTTCCTTTTGCCCGTTACAAACATATGCACAAAGACATAATACCCTGTACCACAGTGTGGTGAAGGGTATAAAAAGATTTCCAAGCGCGTCGGTCTTGTGCGCAAATCCACCAATTTGGAAGACCACGTTCCAAGATGTTGTTTTCTACTTGGTCATTCCATCTAATTCGTGGCCTTCCCTTTCTACGGGAACCATCAGTAGGCTCGTTTTTATATGCCTTTTGAGCTGGGGCATTCTCATTCATCCGCTCAACATGGCCTATTCGCTGCAGCTCAATACGACTGACTATGTCGATGTCCGCGTATAAATTGTAAAGCTCGTGATTCATTCGACGGCGATATTCACCGTCGACGCAGATCGGCCCGTAGATCTTTCGGAGAATTTTTCTTTCAAACACCCCAAGAGCTGGCTCAGCGGGTAGTATCAGCGTCTTGTAAAGTGTGAGTTTGGTCTGGCGGGAGGTGGCCTTGTTTCTAAACTGCTTACTCAGACCATAGTAGCATCGGTTGGCCATCGTAATCCTTCTCCGAATTTCAAAACTGTGGTCATTCGTTTATTTATGGCGGTACCAAGGTATATAAAGTCTTTAACTACTTCGAAGCTGTAGTTCTCAAGTTCCACAGTTGGTCCGAGTCTACTGGACGTCTTGCGCATTGATACCATCAGCTTGGTCTTCTCGCCGTTTACTGCCAGACCCACTTTGGCAGACTCCTTTTCAATTTGTTCAAAGGTGGCTGTTACCGATCTCAATGTTCGACCCATTATATCGATGTCATCGGCGTAGGCGAGTAACATGTGTTGTTTGGTGTACAGAGTGTCATTTCTGTTCACCTTTGCCTCTCGTATGACCTTTTCCAGCAGAATGTTAAAAGGATCACAGGACAAACTGTCACCTTGTCTGAATCCTTGTTCGGTATTGAAAGGCTCCGATAGGTCATTTCCGACTTTTAGTGCTGACCTTGTGCCACTTAAAGTTATCCTGCATAGTTGTATTAATTCTGTAGGAATGCCGAACGTAGACATGGCTTTAAACACCTCTCAACGGATAGGGCTCTCGAATGCGGCTTTATAGTCGACAAATAGGTGGTATGTGTCAATGTGTTTTCCGTGGGTCTTTTCCAGGATTTGGAAAAATCTGGAGTGAAAATCTGGTCAATGGTGGCTTTGCCAGGTCTGAAGCCGCATTGGTATGGTCCGATGATGTCATAGACCATTGGCTTCAATCGTTTACACAGCACACTGGATAGTACTTTATATGCGATGGGAAGGAGACTTATT
Organism: Musca vetustissima; assembly: GCF_032173495.1. Classification (NCBI taxonomy): domain Eukaryota; kingdom Metazoa; phylum Arthropoda; class Insecta; order Diptera; family Muscidae; genus Musca; species Musca vetustissima. The sequence goes on along the minus strand of NW_026881165.1, from coordinate 9,311 downwards.
CCTCTATAGTTGGCACATATCGTCTTGTCTCCTTTTTTGTGCACGGGACACAGCATGCTGAGGTTCCAATCATTGGGCATGCATTCATCTAGCCAAATTGTGCTGATCAGCTGGTGCATGTTCCTGACCAGCATCTGGCCACCAGTTTTGAATAGTTCGGCTGGTAACCCATAATTATGATTCAACAATTTTTTTACGCCTTTAAATATGCCCCACAAAAGTTTTCCTTTGTCTTTCCAAAAATTTCAATTTTCTTATTTCCGAATTCACTTGTTATCACAGAAGAAAATTGCAAATATAAGAAATAAGAAATAATAATAACGAAGCATAACATATTTCACGCCCAACCAATACAAGGAGCACCACCTTTATAAGGTGGCCCCCCTACCCCCAGAATGTCACACTTTTACACACAGATACAAAAAACCATATTCATTCAGACACACACACACACACACACACACACATAACACAAAATATTAACACTAATAACACCAAGTGTCAATAGTTGTCACAAATTGTGTCGACTTCTGGTTGTTGCTTTCTTTCTGTTCATATGGCCAAGAACCGAACGGAACACCAAATGGAGAAGTACAGACGGCTGGCAGGCCAGCCAGCCAACCGCCTGCCTGACTGGCTGGCATTATGATTGCCTGTGGTACATACATATATATATGATTTTATTCATGAGTTCGAGGTTATGCCATTTCGTATGGCTAACGAGAAATTACACCCTTGGCTATTTTGGGAAATCAGTAGCAGAAGGACGACAAGCAGCAGAAAATAACACCAAAAAAGACTACTAATTTATATATGTGTAACTGAGGGTGTGTGTGTGCAGAGTATGGCATACATATGTCAAATATGTATGACAATGAATGTTAAGATTATTATCTGGACCATAAATTACATATCCTGGGTGTTGGAGACCCCACACCTCCATGACAGCTTGTATATAACTATGAACTTTAAGAGGCTTGTACGAAGGTAGATATGGTTGATACTTCTTACCTGATTTATTAAGATGTTTATAATTTTTAAAAACAACATACCTGCAAAGAAGAGAGAAAACAAATTTATTAAGAATTAATCGAAAAAATATTGTTTAAAAATATACCCTAGGAAATAGTCTTTAAAAAATCCACGCCTAAAAATATACACTGGGAAATAGTCTTTAAAAAATCCACGCCTAAAAATATGCACTAGGAAATAGTCTTTAAAAAATCCACGCCTAAAAATAAACACTAGGAAATAGTCTTTAAAAAATCTACGCCTAAAAATATACACTAGGAAATTGTCTTTAAAAAATCCACGCCTAAAAATATACACTAGGAAATAGTCTTTAAAAAATCCACGCCTAAATATATAGCCTAGAAAAAATTGTTTAAAAAACTTTAAAAAATCCACGCCTAAATATATAGCCTAGAAAAAATTGTTTAAAAAACTTTAAAAAATCCACGCCTAAATATATAGCCTAGAAAAAATTGTTTAAAAAACTTTAAAAAATCCACGCCTATAGATATGCCCTAAAAATGATGTTTAAATAATCCACGCCTATAGATATGCCCTAAAAATATTTTTTAAAAATCCACGCCTAATGGTAGGGCCATTGAAAAATATGTTTTAAAAATCCACGCCTATAGATATGCCCCAAAAATATTGTTTTAAAAATCCACGCCTATAGATATGCCCCAAAAATATTGTTTTAAAAATCCACGCCTATAGATATGCCCCAAAAATATTGTTTTAAAAATCCACGCCTATAGATATGCCCTAAAAATATTGTTTTAAAAATCCACGCCTATAGATATGCCCCAAAAATATTGTTTTAAAAATCCACGCCTATAGATATGCCCCAAAAATATTGTTTTAAAAATCCACGCCTATAGATATGCCCCAAAAATATTGTTTTAAAAATCCACGCCTATAGATATGCCCCAAAAATATTGTTTTAAAAATCCACGCCTATAGATATGCCCCAAAAATATTGTTTTAAAAATCCACGCCTATAGATATGCCCCAAAAATATTGTTTTAAAAATCCACGCCTATAGATATGCCCCAAAAATATTGTTTTAAAAATCCACGCCTATAGATATGCCCCAAAAATATTGTTTTAAAAATCCACGCCTATAGATATGCCCCAAAAATATTGTTTTAAAAATCCACGCCTATAGATATGCCCCAAAAATATTGTTTTAAAAATCCACGCCTATAGATATGCCCCAAAAATATTGTTTTAAAAATCCACGCCTATAGATATGCCCCAAAAATATTGTTTTAAAAATCCACGCCTATAGATATGCCCCAAAAATATTGTTTTAAAAATCCACGCCTATAGATATGCCCCAAAAATATTGTTTTAAAAATCCACGCCTATAGATATGCCCCAAAAATATTGTTTTAAAAATCCACGCCTATAGATATGCCCCAAAAATATTGTTTTAAAAATCCACGCCTATAGATATGCCCCAAAAATATTGTTTTAAAAATCCACGCCTATAGATATGCCCCAAAAATATTGTTTTAAAAATCCACGCCTATAGATATGCCCCAAAAATATTGTTTTAAAAATCCACGCCTATAGATATGCCCCAAAAATATTGTTTTAAAAATCCACGCCTATAGATATGCCCCCAAAAATACTGTTTTAAAAATCCACGCCTTTAGATATGCCCCAAAAATATTGTTTCAAAAATCCACGCCTATAGATATGCCCCAAAAATATTGTTTTAAAAATCCACGCCTATAGATATGCCCCAAAAATATTGTTTTAAAAATCCACGCCTATAGATATGCCCCAAAAATAACTTTTAAGAAATCCACGCCTATAGATATGCCCCAAAAATATAAAAATCCACGCCTATAGATATGCCCCAAAAATATTGTTTTAAAAATCCACGCCTATAGATATGCCCCAAAAATATTGTTTTAAAAATCCACGCCTATAGATATGCCCCAAAAATATTGTTTTAAAAATCCACGCCTATAGATATGCCCCAAAAATAATTTTTAAAAAATCCACGCCTATAGATATGCCCTAAAAATAACTTTTAAAAAATCCACGCCTATAGATATGCCCCAAAAATAACTTTTAAAAAATCCACGCCTATAGATATGCCCCAAAAATAACTTTTAAAAAATCCACGCCTATAGATATGCCCTAAAAATAATGTTTAAAAAATCCACGCCTATATATGGTCCCTAAATAATAGTTTTAAAAAATCCACGCCTATAGATATGCCCTTGAAAATGAAGTTTAAAAAATCCACGCCTATAGATATGCATTTGAAAATGATGTTTAAAAAATCCACGCCTATAGATATGCCCTAAAAATGATGTTTAAAAAATCCACGCCTATAGATATGCCCTAAAAATTATGTTTAAAAAATCCACGCCTATAGATATGCCCTAAAAATGATGTTTAAAAAATCCACGCCTATAGATATGCCCTAAAAATGATGTTTAAAAAATCCACGCCTATAGATATGCCCTAAAAATTATGTTTAAAAAATCCACGCCTATAGATATGCCCTAAAAATTATGTTTAAAAAATCCACGCCTATAGATATGCCCTTGAAAATGAAGTTTAAAAAATCCACGCCTATAGATATGCATTTGAAAATAATGTTTAAAAAATCCACGCCTATAGATATGCCCTTGGAAATGAAGTGTAAAAAATCCACGCCTATAGATATGCCCTTGAAAATGAAGTTTAAAAAATCCACGCCTATAGATATGCATTTGAAAATAATGTTTAAAAAATCCGCGCCTATAGATATGCCTTGAAAAATAATTTTTAAAAAATCCACGCCTATAGATATGCCCTTTAAAATAATTTTTAAAAAATCCACGCCTATAGATATGCCCTTGAAAATATTTTTTAAAAAATCCACGCCTATAGATATGCCCTTGAAAATGAAGTTTAAAAAATCCACGCCTATAGATATGCATTTGAAAATAATGTTTAAAAAATCCGCGCCTATAGATATGCCTTGAAAAATAATTTTTAAAAAATCCACGCCTATAGATATGCCCTTTAAAATAATTTTTAAAAAATCCACGCCTATAGATATGCCCTTGAAAATATTTTTTAAAAAATCCACGCCTATAGATATGCCCTTGAAAATGATGTTTAAAAAATCCACGCCTATAGATATGCCCTAAAAATGATGTTTAAAAAATCCACGCCTATAGATATGCCCTTGAAAATGAGGTTTAAAAAATCCCCGCCTGTAAATATGCCCTAAAAATGATGTTTAAAAAATCCACGCCTATAGATATGCCCTAAAAATGATGTTTAAAAAATCCTCGCCTATAGATATGCCCTAAAATAATGATGTTTAAGAAATCCACGTCTATAAATATGCCTCAAAATATTTTGTGTTTTATATTTAAAAAAATCTAAAATCAATTTAAATTCATGTTTTCTTTTTTAAATTTCCTTTGGGGACTATATTTTAAAATGTTATTCCACAAGATAAAATTTCAATTTCGAATATTTTTTTTTTTTTTTTTGTTACCAAAAATTGTGTTCTGAAACTCAATGTAAATACATATTTCTATGGAGACAAAGAAAGAGCAATCAATGAATACTTGAAGCATCACAATGAAAGATGTCGGAAAAAATAAAAAAATACAACAAATATATAATAACAGTATTTGTTGCAATGATAACAAAATTGTCAATAATTTCCATATTCAAAGAAGGAGAACAAAAAAAAGAGAAATCTCAAAATATTTTAAATCTACTTTTCAAAGAACAACATTGCAATGGCATATTTTCGATGGCTTTCAATTTTTGTTTTCTGAAATGAAGTCATCATCCGAAGGGGGGAAGGAGGGAGAATGGAAGAGAGGGGGAGTCATGGAATATATGCAACCATATTCCCTGAGACATTATCATACAATGAATATTTTTTCTATATAATTTTTCTTTTTCCTATTTTGTTACAATGTTAGCAAAAATCATCATCATTGGTGCTCCCCCTCAAACAACCTCCGCTTCCTCCCTTTCTCGACCCATATATATATATATATCGAGAGGGGAAATTGAATGTGCAGAAAATAAGACTTGTACTTTTTTATATTATTTCGTTTTTTCTCCTCACAAAGTTATTCCCTAGATAACTCAAATTGAATGCCAATAATGTCACAAATAATACAAAGCAACAGTCACACACACACACATACACAAATCCAATATCACATAAAAGCATCGATGAACTACATTGATGACACTCACACAATCGCACACACACACACACACACTCAGACAGAAAGACAATGGGAACAACGAATGAAACTGAAATGGACAATGACATTATATCGAGGGGAGAACACACACACACACACCAACACATATACAAATGTATTCCAAAACGGCCAACAATGGAATATGAATCGAATCTCCGACTACTGCTACTTCAGGCACAAATGGCCACTTACTTAAGGACTGAGAATCCAAGAGGAACATCAGGACATAAAATGGCCCAAAGTTAAGAAATAAAAAACGGACAATAGAACATCGTCGTCGAACTCCATGAATAATTTACGAGAGGGGAGGAATTTTCTAAGAAGAAGAATGGAATAGTTTTTCTATCATATTTCTAGGCGTGGATTTTTTAGAGAATTTTTTTCAATGCATATTTTTAGGCGTGAATTTTTTAAATAATATTTTTTAGCCACTAGGGCTTTTTAGGGCATATTTAGAGGCGTGGATTTTTTAAAGTAGAATTTTTAGGGCATATTTAGAGGCGTGGATTTTTTTAACATCATCTTTGGGGCATATCTATAGGCGTGGATTTTTTAAACATAATTTTTAGGGCATATCTATAGGCGTGGATTTTTTAAACATCATTTTTAGGGCATATCTATAGGCGTGGATTTTTTAAACATCATTTTTAGGGCATATCTATAGGCGTGGATTTTTTAAACATCATTTTTAGGGCATATCTATAGGCGTGGATTTTTTAAACATCATTTTTAGGGCATATCTATAGGCGTGGATTTTTTAAACATCATTTTTAGGGCATATCTATAGGCGTGGATTTTTTAAACATCATTTTTAGGGCATATCTATAGGCGTGGATTTTTTAAACATCATTTTTAGGGCATATCTATAGGCGTGGATTTTTTAAACATCATTTTTAGGGCATATCTATAGGCGTGGTTTTTTTAAAGTAGCATTTTTAGGGCATATTTAGATCCACCCAAAGGCGTGGATTTTTTTAACATCATCTTTGGGGCATATCTATAGGCGTGGATTTTTTAAACATCATTTTTAGGGCATATCTATAGGCGTGGATTTTTTTAAACATCATTTTTAGGGCATATCTATAGGCGTGGATTTTTTAAACATCATTTTTAGGGCATATCTATAGGCGTGGATTTTTTAAACATCATTTTTAGGGCATATCTATAGGCGTGGATTTTTTAAACATCATTTTTAGGGCATATCTATAGGCGTGGATTTTTTAAACATCATTTTTAGGGCATATCTATAGGCGTGGATTTTTTAAACATCATTTTTAGGGCATATCTATAGGCGTGGATTTTTTAAACATCATTTTTAGGGCATATCTATAGGCGTGGATTTTTTAAACATCATTTTTAGGGCATATCTATAGGCGTGGATTATTTAAACATCATTTTTAGGGCATATCTATAGGCGTGGATTTTTTAAACATCATTTTTAGGGCATATCTATAGGCGTGGATTTTTTAAACATCATTTTTAAAGAAGAATTTTTAGGGCTTATTTATAGGCATGGATTTTTTAAAGTAGAATTTTTCGAGGCATATTTATAGGCGTGGATTTTTTAAAGTAGAATTTTTAGGGCATATTTAGAGGCGTGGAAGCGTATAATTTTTAGGGCATAGTTAGAGCCGTGGCTTTTTTAAAGTAGAATTTTTAGGGCATTTTTTAGGTGTGGGTTTTTTAAAGTAGAATTTTTAGGGCATATTTAGAGGCGTGGATGCGTATAATTTTTAGGGCATAGTTAGAGGCGTGGCTTTTTTAAACTAGAATTTTTAGGGAATTTTTTAGTAGTGGGTTTTTTAAAGTAGAATTTTTAGGGCATATTTAGAGGCGTGGATTTTTTAAAGTATCATTTTTAGGGCATATTTATAGGCGTGGATTTTTTAAAGTATCATTTTTAGGGCATATTTTTAGGCGTGGATTTTTTAAAGTATCATTTTTAGGGCATATTTTTAGGCGTGGATTTTTTAAAGTATCATTTTTAGGCGTGGATTTTTTAAAGTATCATTTTAGGGCATATTTTTAGGCGTGGATTTTTTAAAGTATCATTTTTAGGGCATATTTTTAGGCGTGGATTTTTTAAAGTATAATTTTTAGAGCATATTTAGAGGTGTGGATTTATGATATATCAAAAACCAGAAAATGTAAAATTTTACAGTTTTTTTGTGCTGCCCATAAAAATAAACCTCGAAATATGCATATTATTAAAATGAGCCCCTAAAATTATGCTTCATAAAAAAACAAAACACACTGCAAACAAATACGTTTTTCACGCTTCACTTCTTTAAAAAATCTAAATAATATTTATGAGGGTACACCCCATCCCATACCATTGCAGTGATAGCCCGCCCAGACTATTTTGTCTGTTCTGTGTCTGTGGCAATTGTTTATTGAAAGAAGAAAAAAAAAAACTTCTCCCAGCCTAACCTCAAGTCTGGCCGTCCGCCAGCCAGCCAGCCATCCGTCCAACTTCCTCCCATTAAATAAGTCTGAACAAAAAATTATGAAAGATGATTTACCCAGAAAAATCTAACTGTGTATGTGTGTTTGCGGATTTTTATTTGTTTTATTTCAATCTGCCTCGGTCTGAGTGTGTGTGTGTGTGATTTCATTTATTTGTTTGCCTATAAATACCACAACCGGCTTATTTGCTTAGATTTCTGCTACTAGGACTACAATCAACCACTGCAATAACAAATGTAAATATGTTTTTGTATTGTTGGCGTTTGTTGTTGTTGTTTTAAATTTGCCGTTACAAACGATTGCTATTGTTGAATAATTCTATTATTTGTTAAGCCGCCTTTTGTTCTTGTTGTTGTTAATGTATTTGTTTTTTATTTGTTCGAAATTTAATTCATTTATTGTTCTAAATCAATTGATGTTCACTTTTTTCCATGGAATTGTTTTGCTCGCAAAGGAAGATGGAGGTGGGGTAAATATTTAATGGTCGAATAAATCTGAAGCTGTTATTGTTTAAATTATATTTTATGTTTTGTTATTAGATGTTCCAAGGAAAACGAGGGTGGTTGGGAAAAAATAAAACCAAAATTTTAAAATCCACGCCTCTAAATATGCCCTAAAAATTCTACTTTAAAAAATCCACGCCCCTAAATATGCCCTAAAAATTATACTTTAAAAAATTCACGCCTATAAATATGCCTCGAAAAATTCTACTTTAAAAAATCCACGCCTCTAAATATGCCCTAAAAATTCTACTTTAAAAAATCCACGCCCCTAAATATGCCCTAAAAATTATACTTTAAAAAATTCACGCCTATAAATATGCCTCTAAAAATTCTACTTTAAAAAATCCACGCCTTAGTGGTCCTTACAAAATTCTACTTTAAAAAATCCACGCCTCTTTTAAACCTTGAAAATAACACTTTAAAAAATCCACGCCTCTTTTAAACCTTGAAAATAATACTTTAAAAAATCCACGCCTCTAAATATGCCCTAAAAATTCTACTTTAAAAAATCCACGCCTCTAAATATGCCCTAAAAATTCTACTTTAAAAAATCCACGCCTCTTTTAATATGCCCTAAAAATTCTACTTTAAAAAATCCACGCCTCTAAATATGAAATAAAAATTCTACTTTAAATATCCGCGCCTCTAAATATGCCCTAAAAATTCTACTTTAAAAAATCCACGCCTCTAAATATGCCCTAAAAATTCTACTTTAAAAAATCCACGCCTCTAAATATGCCCTAAAAATTCTACTTTAAAAAATCCACGCCTCTAAATATGCCCTAAAAATTCTACTTTAAAAAATCCACGCCTCTAAATATGCCCTAAAAATTCTACTTTAAAAAATCCACGCCTCTAAATATGCCCTAAAAATTCTACTTTAAAAAATCCACGCCTCTAAATATGCCCTAAAAATTCTACTTTAAAAAATCCACGCCTCTAAATATGCCCTAAAAATTCTACTTTAAAAAATCCACGCCTCTAAATATGCCCTAAAAATTCTACTTTAAAAAATCCACGCCTCTAAATATGCCCTAGAAATTCTACTTAAAAAAATCCACGCTTATAAATATGCATTGAAAAATAT
>NW_026881164.1:0-10805 GCF_032173495.1 Musca vetustissima | reverse complement strand
CACTGCTGATGCGTAAATTTATGTCACGCTACAAGAATGCCCACCTTACAACAATCGAAAGTACATATGAACATTTTGGTGAAACTGAGACACGTTATCGTTTGGCCATGTGTCACAAACATTTGGGTGAAAATACACAGGCTATTAGTGCTTTGCAGGCATTGCCTGCAAAGGCGAGAACACCAAAAGTCCATTTATTGTTGGCTAAATTAATACACCATGGTGGTTCGAACTCGAGTGAAGCCATATTAAATTATAAAGAAGTATTGCGTGAATGTCCAATGGCATTGGAGGCTATAGATGCTTTATTAGAATTGGGTGTCGATGGAATTGAAGTGAATTCTTTAGTTATGAATGGTAAGTTAAAATATAAAAACATATGGGTACTTTATGTTTGTTTAGAGTACATAAAAAGTATTCTTGAAAATATACGAAAAATTTTAAACTACTGCGGAATCCAAGAAAGAAGATACTAGAACGATTCTTATCAAGCTAAATTCAGATCGGTTTTTTTATAAACAGTAACATGGATTTATTCTATTTGTCCCTATCTCATTTTTTTAATGTTTTACTAAATTTTGTAAACAATCACATTTTTCTTTTTCATTCAGATTAATTGAAGTTATTTTTTCTCCTTTAAAGCAAGTACAGTACCAAAAAATATCGAATGGCTAAGTACCTGGATAAAGGGGCATGCCCAGCTGTATAGTCGCAAACATATGGAAGCCTCTAAAACGTTCCAAAGTATTAACAATAAAACGAAATTTCATCAAAATGAAAATCTCATTACATTGATTGGCAAATGTTTCTACTATTACGGCAATTCTACACAGGCACAACATTATCTAGAGACGGCTGTAATGTTGAATCCATACAATTGGGAAGCAATAATGCCACTAGCTGTGGTCTTCGAATACAATCAAAAGCTTCAAGAGTTGGAAAAACTCACAGCTCAATTGACAAATATTCATGAATTTACATCGGGGCATTGGTTTGTGCTGGCACAAAGTTTTTATGCCAATGGTAAATTGGATAAGGCAGCGTCGTTTGCCAATAAGGCGTTATCGGTGAATCCGCGTAATGTTGAAGCTCAGCTATTACGGGGTAAAATATGTCTGCAAATAAGGCGTCACAAGGATGCGGTTTATTTCTTCCGTTCTGCCCAGTGTATTGCCAATTATCGTTTTGAGGTTTACAAAGGTCTGTTCCATTGCTATGTTGGTATGAAGAGGGCCAAGGAGGCACAGACAATGTGTGCTCTAACGGTGCGTTACTTTAGAGAATCTCCAAGGAGTTTAGTGGTGAGTATTATGCTTTCCTTTTTGGTATAGTAAAAACATCCTAAGGAATTTTCTTTTCCAGATGTTCGCCCGCACCTTGGTCAATTCCACACATCCCAATGCAAAAAAGAGTGCCAAGAAAGTTGTTGCTAAAGCTTTGGAAATCGATGAACACTATGCTCCAGCCGTTGCATTAATGGCCGAACTCTGCCATTCAGAGGGTGAAACCCAAGAGGCCATTGCCTTGTTAAAGAAACAAGTTATTATTTATCCCCATTATAAACTATTTACCATGTTGGGTGATATTTTGGCCCAAGAAAAAGATCTCAATGCTGCTTTGGAATATTATACAACGGCATTGAGTAATGAACCAACATATCAAAGGGCTTTGGATGGTGTTAATGCCTTGGGCAAGGCTCAATGGTCATCGAATACGAAAAATGAACAAGACACCTCGATGACATCGTCGGCAAATCAAGACGATGAATGGCCCATTGAATGTGATGAACCATCGGTTGAAGCTGTGGAATTGTCATCGCCGGCAGTACAAAATGATGATGATGAATCCGATACATTTTCAGATCCATTCTGGCAAGATGTTAATGCCGAATTAACCAATTAATTTTAAGTAAAGAGTTTAGAGTCATGTTAAGAATATTTCATTCCACTTTTTGTCCATTTCATACATATATTTTTTGTTTTTTTTTTTTCATTTCTAGATCATGTTCACAATTCATATCCTTTATATACTCAATATTATTTATAATAAAAAGAAAAACTACTGAAGAATTTTAATTATTTGTTATAAAATATGACTTTATTAATATAAGATGTGCAAGTACAAGGTCGAAAAGATTTCCTATAAGGCGTTTGCATTTAGAATACCCAGGAGACTATCTATTGGCAGACGATTCATAAAGTCTTCCACTAATAAGACAAGCCCCGTATCCATATAAACAGTCAATAAGATATTTTATGTACATAGGTCTTCCATACTATAACCAAAAGAATTTATTTTTACTCAGAGCACTGAATGTATTCTAAATGTAGGTCCAATAAGAGTCCAATAAGACCATCTATTCATAGAAGTCAAATGTCCTACATACTTTGAAGACAAAGGACTTCCTTATTTTGAAAGGTTACCCACCAGATAGACACGAAGGGTTTTACACACAGAAGAATAGTTTTCTACCCAAAAACAAGGGTTTTTATGCATAATAGACATAGAAGTACTTCTATTAATGGGCGATTCTTATCCATATATATAGGAGATCAACGTTTTCTATATTTTGAATGTTGAGATGTTCTTCTGTATTGTATATGGAAGACGGGGATAAACAAAAGAACCGACTATGTTTATATTAGTAACAATAGTCAACGGCTATACCCACAGAAAATATACAATTCGTAATGATTTTTATAATTAATCTCTTTATTACAAAAATTGTTCTTATGTTTATGTATACAACAACACCGATTGATTAACCGGCATCCTTTACTCTCCTATACACTTTCAACGCTTACTTAAATATATAAAAAAACGAATTAACATTTTTTAGGCTGCATTCTCGGTTTCTTTTTCACCATTTTCCGTGGTGCTGGTATCCTTTTTGGCTTTATCCTTTTTATCTTTCACAACCTTTCGATACGCTTCTAGATCTTTTTCCAACGGATCTATAAAACTTTCAAATTCCAGCTGCTTTAGTGCATCCAAAATGTTTGTCGCTGTTATGGTTTTATGATTCTGTTTACGTGCCAAAGATGTTGAGGTGGAGGTCAGGAAGATTACAAATACCGATGCAGCTCGAGCAATGGCAGATCGCGCCTCCTTGGAAACATTGGCACCATCAGGCAGGGCATCTTTCAGTAGACGTGTGATCACTGCATTGGGTAAATTTAAATCTTCAATACGTTCGACCATTGTTCTTCCGGATATATCTAACACGCTTTTTCACAACAAGCTAACTCTCAAGCGGCGTTGGATTTGTTTACAAACTGCAAAAAATGCGAAAAATTGACGCAAGTAGATTTAAGTTAAACATTAAAAATACGGAATACCAAAAAAATCAAAATGTAAGAAAAGACAATTACCTACAAAATTATTTAAAATAAATGTGGTCCCTGGTATAAGTGAATTAAATTAAAATTTATTTGAATTTGGTTATTTTTGACTGGATTGATGCGAAGATGCCGTGAGAATGCTTTACTTGCGCCTTTTTCACCGACTGAAGAAAAATTGAAAAACGTTCCACCTAACTAACGAATGGCAGGAGAAGACAAAATGGACGATAAAGAAGAACGCAAAAGTATAACCGAAAATTTACGAATGAGGTGGGATTGAGACTAAACGAGAACCGAATTGTTTACGAATGAGGTTTAGGCAATCTATGATTAGGGATAAAGAAATTGACTTTCGACTAAACGGAAGCGTTACATGATTAGTCGCCGCGCCGACATTTTTGCCGTCTCAATTTCGGAATGTCGGTAAATAGGCATGGTACAATTATAAAAGGTAACAGCAAATCCCAGCTGATTTGATTCCAACGTAATACTAGTGTCAATATGAATTTGACAAATTATGTTTTTAAAAATCACCCAACAGGAAAATTGGGAACGCATACAATTTGAAATTGTTCTTTATTAAATGTGCTCCCGTATTCAATTTACTCAATCTGCCTGGTGGGAAAGTTTGAGGAAGCAAATCTTTCTTCAAGGAACAACTCGCTATTCCCTGCATTTTCATATGTGTTACACATATATATGGCAATGGCTCAATTATAGGAAAGATGTGGAAGCGATAGAAATATAAATTTGATAGATTTTCATTCATGTTTTTCGATTTTAATTTTGAGGATTCGAAAATATTTCATTTTCAAAATAAAAATAATTTTATGATAATTTGTTTGTTTACATTTTTCTGTCAAATGAGTTGACACTAGTAGAACTTACAACAACAAATTTCCATGTGGTTGTTGTATCGTTTTTTGTACAACAACACTTGCTGTTACCTTTTATTATTATACCATGGTAAATAGGGTGTTTACATGGGCGCGTTAGACTACGTTTAGATTTACAAAATCCCCTCGTTTGAGAACGAGTGGATTAAATAGTCTAAACGTGCTTTTTAACTACAACTTTTTTCTTGATAAGGTGCATTATCTCGATTTAATTGCTAAATCGAGTTCAATTTACCACGATTTGCCATACAAAATTAATCCACCCAGAGTCTCGATTTGTTCGAAATCCTATACTAAATCGAGTTAATTTCGAATATAACAGTACTGTTTACATTTAACCGGATCTCGTTAACCCAGTGGGTTTCAATTGTCATTTTCTTTGCATATATGTCAAATAAATCCTTATAAAGTAGGTTAACCCGGTAAAAAGTTCTAATGTACAAGGAGTTTAATCCTGTTTTTACACAAAACTTACAGTATGTTTACATTTAACCGGATTTGGTTAACCCAGTGGGTTTCAATTCTCATTTCCTTTGCATATATGTCAAATAAATCCTCATAAAGTAGGTTAACCCGGTAAAAAGTTCTAATGTACAAGGAGTTTTATGAAACCATAATTCTCCTTAAAGTATGCTACAAAATACAATTCAATTATATATATTACAATTCAAAATAGTTGCGTTCCAAAAATATGGCAGCTGATTAAAAATTATTTTTTTTAAATTTATAATTAATATTTGTGTAATTTGAAACTATACTCTCCAAGTTGTGAAAATTACCACATAAATTATGAACCCAGTGAATTATGTATGTAACAGCTGACACCCATTCCATATAAAATTTCAAGTGAAAATCTCAACAACTCTTGATGATATAGCCGATTTTTTGTGTTAGCATCAAGTGACGTTAAGAGGGCTTCTCAAACTTTAAACGCATTTGTTTTTCCAAACAGCGTTTTTGCGAATGACGGGCACGATAACTCAAAAACTAAAAACCCAATAGATTTCAAATTTTATAGTACGTTTACATTTAACCGGATTAGATTTCAAATTTTTTAGTACGTTTACATTTAACCGGATTTCGTCAACCCAATGGGTTTCAACAAATCGAGTCGATTTAGAAGGCATAGAATGACAGTCAGAACTGAACACAATACACAGTATTGTGTCAATCGGAAAAACGTTAGGTATTGGGCGAATCTTGTATTAAAATCGGAAGAAAATAAATAAGGGAGCTTTATTTAAATCTAACCCTATTCACTATGGTTCGTATTTGGTTTAGTTAGATAGTAAACAGTATTGCCGTTTTGGCATTATGAACCAAATAAATTTTCTAATTTGTTCCGAAGGTTGGCTATTTCTGTCCATTTTGCTAAATTTTAATCTTCCGATTTTGGTCTTTTTTTAGCGATCATTGATATTAATTGCGATCTTTTTTTGTTTTATGTATATCCTCAAAATTACTATATGTCTATCTTGTTTCGTTTCAAATTTTACAAACAAATGCATTAAAACATATAAAAACGTTTTGTGTAGTTATTAAAAAGCCGCTCAGCTGTTTAAATGTTTGGACTTTTCATTCGATTACAGTGTTGTTGTTCCAAAAAGGGCGTTGTTACATTACTTGATCATATGTTACACACAAAGTTAAGATATGTAATTTAATTTCACACTTTTACATTTTTAAAGATATATAGAATAATGGAAAATTCAAATAGAATGCGGTATGTTTATTGCATTTGTTAGCATTTATTTTTTGTCTATCAGATGTTAGTCGAAGATACGTCTCGGATTATCCATCCGTAGAAAAAGTACAACGGTGTGATATCACACGATCTTTGGGGCTATTTGATAGGTAGTCCATTTAGAGCAGATATGGCCATGAGGGTTCCATTAAAAAATATATACTTGAGTGGTGTGGACGGTAGATTTTCGAAAATTAGCTGGGGCCAACACATGACAAATTTAAAAGATCAACAAAAAACACTGCCAAAAATTGTCTTTGCGTTTGTTTTTATAGATTAATTTCTAATAAAGATCATTTTGACAAAACGGGTGATGTCATCTGATCCTATTGTTCGATCTCTTAAATAGGCCATGCATCAACATTAAACGTGGTTAACCCATTAAAGGCCAACTGCCTTTAAAATTAAAAATTATCCATTCTGTTCATATAGTATGTATGAAGAGAACATATAGAACTCAAAAATATAAAATTTTATAAAAAAGTATTTTTATGATTTTTACAATACAATTATGTATATGTGCTTGACCCTAGTCCAAATAACCAAAAATCAAATCAAAAGCAGAAAAAATAAATTTCTTAGAGGCTTTATGACATTTCAAATATGAATATTTTTCTGTACCTGTGCAAGTACAATGGACGTTAAAGGTATGTATACGTTGGAAGGTATAGGGCATGACACAATGAATAGGTAGTCCATTTAGAGCAGGTGATGTCTTGATTAACTGTCAAAGTGCGTAATTTCTACTTGAAATCGATGTGCAATGCTTCTAACTTTTTGAAATATTTTAAGGAAAAATTTGACAGAGGGTCGAGACAAAAAAAAAATCTTTTTGTTTTGATACATCACCTTATTATTGCATCATGGTATAGGGCTTAGGTCAATAACCCGGAAGCAGGGAACATCTATTTTTTTTTTCTCAAGCTTATATGGCATTTACATTAGAACTTTTTACCGGGTTAACCTACATTATGAGGATTTATTTGACATATATACAATGGAATTGACAATTATAACCCACTGGGTTAACGAAATCCGGTATAATGTAAACGTACTATTAATGTTACAAATCATATTGACATATTTAAAAAAAAATTAAACAAAATATCATAGACTCATGCAGTCATATGTTTCCCATTTTTCCTAAATTTGTCTTTGACAGTATTCAGCTTTCAATTTATAAATGTTTTGAAGTTCCTTGCCTCTAAAACTTATAAATAAAGGATGTAACATACATAAAATTTTATGGAATTTATTTTTCATTTTATTTAAAATTGATATATGAATTCCAAACTAAAAAGGGTTGCAATTATCAATTTCTCAAATGAGACTACCTTCTGAATTATGCCATGGAAATATAGAACAATGGACATTTTTTTAGTTTCCTTAACCCTTTCAGTGTCAAAGAAAAATTTTGTCGGAATAAAAATCTAAAATTTTGTATTTAAAATCATATAAAGGGACATAGTTTAGAAAAAAAGCAATTGTCATTTTAACCCTCGGCCAGTTTCATTTGTTTTTCAGCAAAAACAAAAACATCAATAGTAACGGTACATAGGATAACCGAAAAATCGCAAAGAAAGAGAGTACTTTTAAATGTCGAATATATTCGACAAAAACACTGAAAGGGTTAATGTGAAGTCAATTAGCAGTAATGCATTTTGACAGCAAACTTGAGGAGCAGATGATCAATCTGGGTGACCTTATTCA
Source organism: Musca vetustissima (assembly GCF_032173495.1). Taxonomy (NCBI): domain Eukaryota; kingdom Metazoa; phylum Arthropoda; class Insecta; order Diptera; family Muscidae; genus Musca; species Musca vetustissima. The sequence continues at coordinate 3,114 of NW_026881164.1, read as the reverse complement.
TAGACCTATTTATAGATTTGGACATGGTGTCTCGATTAACTGTCAAAGTGCGTAATTTCTACTTAAATACGCACTTTGACAGTATTAAATGGACTACTAATTTATTGTGTCATAGATTGGTACATCATTATTGATGATTATTATTGCATCATGGATTTGCACAGCATTATCTTTCAAGGCCTATTAATAAGGTCATCCGCGAAGACCAGCTGTATATCTCAAGTTTGCTGTCAAATCCATTATTGTGAATTGTTTCACATTATGAATAAAAAACAACGTCCAAATTTTTGTCATTTAAATATAGAACTGACTTCTGTTTTCCGCCTTTTGGTTGACCATTTTAGTAGTCCATGGTTATCTTTCGATCTTTATACACTGCACCAAGAAGTGTATATTCAAAATTCCTAAAGTCGTTCAGAATTTTTATTTGGGGGCTAGTCTATGTACCATGGTAAACGAAAATACCAACCGATTGGGCTAGGACCTTGAATATACCCTTTGTTTGGGGACTATGTATAAACATGGACTTCGTATAGACCCCATATAACTGTACCCCTATTATTCTAAAGTTTGAGGATTTTTGGCATGTTTTGGCGAATTGACTGTATTTTAACATTTTAGGTCCTCATTTGATAACAAATCTTCCTACGAAAATTTTCATGGACTGAAATATCCCATTTTAAATTATTGTGAGCTCAACCGTAATTTCAACATTGAATTTTATTCAAGAATATTTTGAGTTGTTGCAATCGGAATGACACATTTATTTTACACTCCACCTTATGGTGGACGATTTGTAGTGCTACTTTTAACAAAAACACCGACAAAAGTTTCCGGACAGGAAAGCTTTCGGAGGCTATATTAAAACGTTTTTATTACCAAATATCCTAGGATGTGGAACATTTTAACGGTCTATCTTTTTTACAGCGATCTCTAACATGACTTCAAAAGAGAGACAATAGAATTAGGCATTATGTACCTATAGGTTGAATGTTCTTTTAATTATGAAGCCATACATACGAGTAGTGTCTTTAATTATGTATTATCGTATATGTGCACTGGGTGATGGCTTTAAATTGATTTTAATTTTGAAATATTTGCCCATAAGACCATTGGGACCATTTTTTTTTGTTATTTTTGCATCGTTTTTTTGTGTGGACAGATCAACAAAGGTGGAGATGACGATTGTTGCAATCACCAAATAATGTTTTGGGTGACAGCTATTTGGCGTTTATTTATTTATGTTTGTGGTTGTTGTTGCTGTTGTTTTTATTGTTTTGTTGCAGTAGTGCCAGTTGGCTGTTCGTTTGTTTTATTTTTTTCTGCACTGATCGTATCCGTGTTGAATTGTCGCTACAAATTGTCATGATTGTTGTTGTGGTCGACAACAGCGATGACTGTTGCCACAAACAACACCAAGAGCAGAAATTAGATATAGCCAGCAAAAACAAAAAACAACAACAACAAAACATTGTGAATACATGCAACGACATGTAGAAGTATACTAATCCAAGTTATTGTTTGTTGTTGGGCAAGATCTCCCTCGTATTGAGTTTGAGCGCTGGGGATGACGTTTTGGGTACAAAAAAGCAACAACACAGATTGCTCCCGGCAGCCAACAAGTCTGACATCCATACAATAACCCAACATAAGTCGTTGAAGTCAAAGTTACCAAATATCCCCAAAAATTGTGAAAAAAAAACCCCAGTACAACAGTAACAAACGGCCGACCGACAGCGACCTCATCATCACGACTTTGTTTTAAAATTCTGTTGATTGTCCGTCTAACTGTCAGTTAGTCTTCTACATGTGGACAGTGGTATGACATTGAATAAATGTAGATTTTTTTACTAAGTTGAAAACAATAATCTATGGCGCCCAACGCTAAAAGATGGAATTGAGAATTCTACATTACTTACTTAACTGCCTTGTAACAGAACGTTTGTTCCATAAGCCGAGTTTAAAAAAGATTTCCAGGCGCGTCGGTCTTGTGCGCCACTCATCCAATTTGAAAGGTCATGTTCCGAGATGTTGTCGGTATCGAGGTATATAAAATCGTTCACTCCCTCTAAGCTGTAGTTTTCTAGTTTCACAGTTTGTCCGACTGGACGTCTTGTGCGTTCATCTTCTTTGGCAGACTCCTTCTCAATTCGTTCGTGGCAGTTAAAGCTCCCAATGTTCCACCCTTATATCGATGTCATCGGCATAGGCGAGTAACATGTGCTGTTTGTTGCACAGGGTGTCATTTCTGTTCACATTTGCATCTCGTATGTCATTTTCCAGCTGGATGTTAAATAGGTCACACGACAAACTATCACCATTTCAGAATACTCGTTCGGTATTGAAGGGCTCCGAGAAGCCCTTTCCGACTTTAGCTGCAGACCTTGTTATCCTGCGTAGTCGTATTAATTTTGCAGGAATGCCGAACGCTTTAAACACCTCTGGGCGGATTGGGTTGTCGAATGCGGCTTTGTAGTCGACGAATATGTGGAATGTGTCGATGTATTTCTCGTGTGTCTTTTCTAGGATTGGCGCAGTGTGAAAATCTAGTCTATGGTGGATTTGCCAGGTCTGAAGCCGCATTGGTATGGTCAAATAATGTCATTGATACTTAACTTCAGTCGGTCACACAGCACGCTGGTTAGCACTTTATGTGCGATGGCAAGGATACTAAATCCACTTTAGGAGAAAAGATAATCTTCGTAACGGTTATTTCCGTGCTGGGCGTTTAACCTAAGCCTCAAGGCTACACATTCATACGATAATGTGTCGATTTGGACCAAATCCGTTAAACCAAATTTTAACGAATAATCTGCGGCGCCCAACGCTAAAAGAAGGAACTGTGACATTGAGAATTGAACTTTAGGGAAGTAAAATAACACAACTCCTGATAATGTATACTTTCTCAAATTCAACTGCAATGGACTTCGATGGAAGATCAACGAGATCGTGGATTTTATGAGTCGCAGGGGAAACGAAGCTGAATAACACCAGCAGCCTTCAGAGTTGTGATGGATACACCGCCAGGTCGCACGAGAGGTGGAGGTTTAGTATTCATATTGTATCATTCTGACCAGTACAGATCTATCTCGCTTCAACTAGACTCTAGTGACC
>NW_026881163.1:0-10913 GCF_032173495.1 Musca vetustissima | reverse complement strand
TATCCAAGAGGCGTGATTGGCCTTTAAATTGATACAAATTTTATTGTCGTAGGTACTCGGATGCGGGAGTTCCACTTAAATATTTACAGGTGCTCACGTGTTCATATATTATTTAGTAACCTATTCCCACACTGGAGGGCGGAAATATAGCGCTGATCGCACACTGGAGGGCGGAAATATAGCGCTGATGAAATGTTCCTTGAGGTTCCAGTTATGGTCAAGGACAATTTTAGGTGATGATCAGATAATAATTTTTCGGATGAAGTGGACCGAAAACTTAATTATTTGTACTTTTCGAGTCGAAAGCCGAACATCACAACAGAACCTGGACAAATAATTAGAGGGGCTTTACTGATTATTAGTAACATTTGTTGACCTCTAGCCAGTCAAAAGTATGCAAATATCGCGAAATACTGCCCAATCTCTGAATATAGAACCAAGGAATGTTAGATTTTCATGGAAGTTGTGTAGGATGGTCGGCCCCGTCCGAATATACTGCTCCGCTCACTGGTTTATTTTATATGACATTTTTAAAAAATAATAAAAATAAAAAAAATATTTTTTATACAGTTATTGCAAATGTATTTGACTCATATGCAAATTTTAATTATTTATCAGGTTTTAAAAATCAGTTACCCACACCCTAATATACAACAGAAAAAAAACATAATTTTTATTTCTGACAAAAATATCTATAATAAAATTGTTTGCAAAAAAATATTTAAATAAATTTATCATTGCATGAAAATATGTATACATGTATGTGCTACACACAATTGCGAATGCATATTGGATGAAAATGAAAAATAAACATGTCTAGAATTGATTATTTTTCTTAGGACGTACACAAGATGAAAATATTGAATTGTCATGTTTTTTTTTCATACAAAAATATATCATGAATTTTATTATACCCTCCACCAAAAGGTGTGGTGTATATTAAATTTGTCATTCCGTTTGCAGCACACCGAAATATTCACCGGAGAACCCACAAAGTATATATATTCTTGATCAGAATATAATTCTATGTCAATTTACTCATGTCCGTCTGTTGAAATATTCGGTATTTTGGGGATTTTCGATACGTTTTCCAACCGAATTGAAAGTAATGTGGTATTTTGGGTTGGGTTGTGGTATTTGGGTTCATTTAATAACACATATCCGTCCAAAAATTACTAATATTGACTTAAGGGATTATGTGGGGCTATTATAGTTTCGGTATTTTTGTGATTTTGTGCACATTTCTTAACTGAAGTAGCTGTAATTTGGTATTTTATGTTCCCTTTGTATAGCAATGGTAACAAGAATTATTAATCCTTTGTGCACCAATGTTGCCCACAGGCAACAACATGTTTTAGAGCTTATATTTAATCTACGAGATATATTATTTGGATTTCATATGTCAAGACTTGATTATGGACTACACATATCAAAAGAAAAGTCAAAAAAATTAAAATGTTGGTAAAGTTATGAGCTTCTAAATATAGAGAAGAGGGATAATTTGTGTATAGTACTAATTTGTGTATACAGTCCAAATTAATTAAAATGCTTCGCATTCTAGTTGTATGAATTTTGTCATCAGAGTATAATTTAAAATGATTTTTCCGTCGATTTTTCCAAAATAATGTACTGTATTCCCTAATGCAAAGATGTAGCAATGTCAAACTTTGTGCATATCCTATTTAGGATAATTGCATTAAATCTGTGAACAGAAATTTGTTCTAAGATTGCGGAAAAAAATTCAGGGCTCAAAGGGTTAATATTGTCCTAAGTTTCAGGGTGGCCCATATAACGGTGCAGCCAATATTCGGTATTTTGGGGTTTTGGACAGGTTTTTCAATAAAATTGGCCTTAATTTGATATTCTACGTTCTCCTTGTACTAAAAATTATTAATATTGACCCACGTTTGAGGGTAGTCTTCATGAATTTTGGACACTTCTTTAACCGAACTGACAGTAATTTGTTATTTTGTATCCCCATTGGCCATCAAATTTCACAACCAAATATTAGTTTGGGGAAAAAGTAATCCATTATGAAAATGTCGATAAAATCGGAGAAATGATCGAAGTTGACCTGCATTTTGGCAGTCGCAACATCGCCCAGGGGCTAAAAATGGACCATAAAACTGTTTTAAACCATTTACACAATGTTGGATTCCAAAAAAAAACCCGATTTGTGGGTGCCACACCAATTAACAGATAAAATAGGGTGGATCAAATTTCCATCTGCGAAGCCTTGGACAAACGGAATGAGATCCATTTCTTAAACGGATGGTGTATGGACATGAGACATGGATCACAAACGATAACGATCGTGGTCAAAGATCGGTGAAGCACCTCAAATGATGGCCAAACCAGGACTAACTGCCTGGAAGGTTCTGATATGCATTTGGTGAGACTGAAAGGGGATTATTTATTATGAGTTACTTCCATATGGCCAAACGCTAAATTCTGATCTCTACTGTCAACAAATGGACCGTTTGAAGATAGCAATTAACCAGAATTGGCCAACAGGGAGGTGTCGTGCTTCACCAGGGCGCCAGGTGGAACCTAATATTATCAATATCGATCCTCGGTTTGGTATAGCCTCATACAACGGTAGTCCCACTATTAAGTATTTGGAGAATTTAAATCATTTTTTTCTCACGTCATGTATGTTCAAGGTCCTATCGTAACATTAACTTTCTCCTAGAAGCCTCAATTAACTTTACATATTTTGACTGTCATTCTCGGGGTGGAGGGTGCAAAACGTCGTAACCCTTTCAGTGTCTAATAAAATTTTTGTCGGAATTAAAATCTAAAATTTTGTATTTAAAATCATATAAAAGCATAAAGTTTAGAAAAAATAGACATTTTAATTTTAACCCTCAGTTTAACTGACAGTTTCGTCTGTCTTTCAGCAAAAACAAAATCATCAATAGTAACGGTACATAGGACAACCGAAAAATCGCAAAGAAAGAGAGTACTTTCAAATGTCAAATATATTCGACAAAACACTAAAAGGGTTAACATCTCCTTAACTTCTTAAAAACCGAATTAATTAAATTAAAAAAACAGTAAAGAAAATAGTAAAGTCGGCCGGTCCGACTATATGATACTCTTCGCCATATGATACTCTTCACCATTAAACAGGACTATTAACATGAATCATCCGTTGGGCGATGTCTGTACTTCTAGAAAACGCAACTACGTAATTCTATGCTCAATTTTGTTCGTTGTGCAACATTTGATGTCAATCTGACTAACATGAGGATTTACTTGAAATCGGGCGAAAATATATATGGAAGTTATATCCAAATATGAACTGATTTCAACAAAACTTGTAACAGCTTAGGTTATACTAATTTCAGTACGTTTTGTTCCTATCAGCGATATATTGGATCCTTGGTGCGTCAATTACTTAAAATCAATCTATAATATAAAGGAGCTATATCTAAATCTCAACCGATTTTCACGAAACTTGGCACACATCAGTCTGGATTAAATTCACTACGCTATGCCACATTTCGTGCAAATCGAAAGATATATAGGGGCGTTGGTACACCATTTACATAAAATCGGACGAAACTATATATGGGAGCTATATCTAAATCTGGACCGATTATCACGAAAATTGGCAGATATCATTGTAGGCTCAATTCAGTACGTTATGCCAAATTTCGTGCAAATCGAAAGATATATGTGGACTATGGTGCACAATTTACATTAAATCGGATGAATCTATATATAGGAGCTATATCTAAACCTAGACCGATTTTCTTGGCAGACATCAATCTAGGCTCAATTCAGTACGTTGTACCAAATTCCGTCCAAATCGACAGATATATAGGGTCTTTAGTGCACCATTTACCTTAAATCGGACGAAACTATATATGGGAGCTATATCTAAATCTGGACCGATGTTCTCGAAAGTTGGCAAACATCACTCTACGCTCAATTCAGTACGTTATGCCAAATTTCGTGCAAATCGAAAGATAATTAAGAACTTTGGTGCACCATTTACCTTAAATCGGACGAAAATATATATGGGAGCTATATATAAATCTGAACCGATTTTCAAGAAACTTAGCACACATCATTCTAGGCCTAATTCAGTACGCTGTGCAAAATTTCCTGCAAATCGAAAGTTATTAGGGACGTTGGTGCACCATTTACCTTAAATCAGACGAAAATATATATGGGGGCTATATCTAAATCTGAACCGATTTTCCCAATTTCAATACGGTTCGTCCTTGGGCCAAATGAATGAGCTGTGTCAAATTTCATCCAATTCGAACAATAAATGCGACCTGTACTTTGTTTACAATTTAACATGGACAGACGGACATGCGTAAATCGACTTAGAAAGTGATTCTATGCATATTCTTAAAAGGAGCCATGGGTCTATCTCGATTCCTTTTGCCTGTTACAAACATATGCACAAAGACATAATACCCTGAGTCGATTTCTTATAATGGAGGGTATAACAATTTCGACCCGGACGAACTTAGCGGATGTTTTATTTGTTTTTATAGACATGTGCTTTTGCACATTTAATAAATTTCAAATTTATCTATGTCTTCCACACTTTCGATATATATGTATATACATACGAGCAATATATTTATTTTTTGCCTAATGAACATTTGTTTGCAAATTTTCAGATATGATAGCCTCGACCAATGGAAGAAAACGTAAACCGGCTGCAGTATAAAATATACAAAACATACATACGTACTCGTACGTACGTACCCACATGCATACATACAAATATAAGTATATGAGAAATGATTTCATTATGCATTTGAAGCAAAGCGCCACGACAAATGAACAATCAAATCGAACGAACAGATGACAGAATATCCGTCTGCCAGATTGTCTGTCTGTCACACATCAGGTTATTATCGTACAAGTGTAAAAATGTTGCAACAAGTTTGTTCTCGTATGTGAGTGTAGATGTATTTTTGTGTGTGTCATTTAGCAGCTTAAGGTATATATATCCGGTGAACGACAAATCCAATAAATGGAAAATATTCACTTTTAAATTTTCCACAAAAATTTATAAAATGTAATAAAACAAAAATAAAGAAAATGTTTTCCATACAAAAGGAAAAATTGAAAATTTATTTATATGTATTTGATACATCGCCCAAAAAAAATTCTTAAGAATGCTGTATTATCTAAAAGTATGTAGTTCTTGTTTTTGGAACACATTTATGCGGTGCATATTTTTAATATCCCCCTCCAGAATATTTATGTCATTAAATAGGTCAATATAGTCATAATTTATTTTAACAAAATATTCCTTGGAGCTTACAAAGAGAAAAAAGAGGCAAAATACTACTAAGTGAATATTTTAGCTATAAAAATACTGTGTAGTCGGTGTATTCGATTCCATAATGTTCAGTGATTTTGTTCCTAATGTACATAGAGTTCCCTATGGACTAATGATTTGATAATGTAAGATCTCGAAATAATGAATTTATGTTAATGTTTTTTTTTTTCAAATAAGATTTTAATTTTTTTAGTAGATGATGTATTTGCCTCTTCATACTATGAATTGAATATTCTAATAAAAATGTTTCAAAATATCTATCAAATTTATTTGCCTTATTCCTTTCACTAAATCCTGAATATACTGTATATATGTACATATGCATAAACATTCTGTTTTACATTTTCATCAAACAAGAAGTCTATGACAATATCCAGCATATGCTACGTATGTTGACTACGCCACCACCGTCTTGTTGTCGAATCAAAGTGTCCAAAATATTGTCATTTTGTTGTTACTCATTCCTAGTGTTGCTGTGCTTTTTTGCTATGGATGTCACCAAAAGTGAGTTATGGCTTGTGACATGAACAGTGACTACATAGATATGTTATACTTTGATCCATGTCGTCATGAATCAAGCACATATTCCGCAATGAGCATTATAATTTTTTGGTTATGGATTATTGGTGTAGAATAAACATGGGGTATTTCTTACAATTAACAAGTAAACATACCAAAAATCGACTTGGACTTTTATAAGAGAACATTAAATTATAGATTGAAATAACGAAAATAACACGTAACATTTGTATGGAGGTATGTATAAATATGGACTTACATAGAAAATGTTCTATGAATAGATTGTAAATTCACCAAGGCCTCTAAATGGGCTGGACTATTATATGGTAAATTGGTGGTATGAAATAAGTCCCCAAAGAAATGAAATAAGTCCCCAATTTTTTATACACAAAACAAAATCCTATAATTGGGACTAGCAAAAATGTCTTTATATATTTGGCTGAGATACCGATTGAAGAACGTCGAGTTGTAAACACCATGGAATTCAAAATCATTGACGGTCAAAGAAAAACATCGGAACAAAAAATGATTTATATAAAAATCTGAAAACCAAAGTGTTCAAAAATTTGAATGGAGAATTAAAACATGCTAAGCTGGGTTAGGTGGAAAATTTAAAGTGTTTTTTTTTTTTTGCAAAAAAGTATATTGACCATAATCATCCGAATGAAGAACAATTCCATATGGAATTGAAATCTTTAAATCAAATTAGGAGTAATTGTGATGTACTTGGTAGTGTCTTGGGAGGAAATAGAACTACTATTAGAAATATGGTTTACCCGACTAAAAAAACATTGGGTTGTTGGTACAGGGTATTATGTCTTTGTGCATATGTTTGTAACAGGCAAACGGAAACGAGATTGACACATGGTTCCTTTTGAGAATATGCAAAGAATCACTTTCTGAGTCGATTTACGCATGTCCGACTGTCCGTCCCTCCCTTCGTGTATTTTTGTGAACAAAAAGTACGGGTCACATTTATGATCCGATTGTAATAAAATGTGGCATAGGTCACTTATTTGGCCCAAGGACGAATCCTATTAAATTGGGAAAAATCGGTTCAGATTTAGATATAGCTCCCATATATATTTTCGTCCGATTTAATGTAAATGGTCCATCAAAATCCCTATATATCTTTCGATTTGCACGAAATTTGGCACAGCGTAATGAATAAGGTCTAGAATGATGTGTGTTAAGTTTCGTGAAAATCGGTTCAGATTTTGATATAGCTCCCATATATAGTATTGTCCGATTTTATGTAAATGACCAAAGTCCCTATATATCACCAAAGTCCCTATATATCTTTCGGTTTGCCCGAAATTTGGCATAGCGTTATGAATTAGGTCTGGAATGATGTGTGTTAAGTTTCTTTAAATTGTTGAAATCGGTTCAGATTTAGACATAGCTTCTATTTAGTATAAGTTGCAGAATGATTTATTTGGGGATTTTTTTCATTTTGCGAATTATGGACTTATTTCATTATTTAGGGACTTATTTCATTTTATTTTGTGGAGTTCCTTCATTTCGGTGGAAAGTTATTTCATATTGCTTTTTAGGGATTTATTTCATAATGAAATAAAGCCCCAAATTTGGGGACTTATTTCATACCGCCTCTAAATTTTGATAAAACTTCAAACAATACGATTGAAGGGGTGCCCGAAATATCGAATAATGAGAGCCAAGTTCTAGGGAGATACACTAAAGCTGGGAAAAAATCTATGATTTCTAGAATTCAAAATACAACATTGCACCCAATGTGCTTGAAAACGTTCACAATCTCCCTAAAATATCGAGATTGGGAAGGTTACAAATGCCAACATACATCCATTACCCAAAACTACAGAAAATTAGGGGCTTCCCCTATATAGGGGCTGCACCAATGCAACACGTCCTAGGAGTACTGCCTTTTATGTGTCTTTTCTTTAAGCTCTATCTTAAATATTGCGAGCATTACCGCAATTTCAAAAGATGGACAGACATGGTTAAATCGACATAGAACGTTTTGGGGCCAACGGGGAATATTTCAAGATATTGTAAACCAAATGTCAAATTTAATATACACTCCATCTTATAATATAAATATAAGACAATTAATATAGTCGGCCCTTCAAAATAACTAAAATCGATCGGGATGGTCAGGCAGGAAAAAATTTTATGCTCCGAGAAAATTAAATACCAAATAACAACAATTAAAAACGTTGCACTATGGGCCAGAAATTAAAAATTTTTGCAAGAATTTCAGGTAGGAGAAAAAACGATAGTTTGAGGAAAAATAAATCCATTCAGCATTTTTTGATGTTAAAGAGGCGCCTCGCACAGGTTGGTCAGTCTTCGAAAATGTCGATAAAATCGGAGATATGATCGAATGTTAGCAGTCGTAACATCGCCATGAGCTTACAATCGACCATAAAACTGTTCTAAAACATTTAAACAAAGCTGGATTCAAAAAGAAGCTCGATGTTTGGGTGCCATACCAATTAACAGAAAAAATCGGATGCATCGAATTTCCATCTTCGAAGCCTTGGCCAAACGGAATTAGACCCATTTCTTAAACGAATGGTGATTGGAGATGAGAAATGGATCACATACGATAACCCAGTGTGAAAACTATCGTGGTCAAAGAGCGGTGAAGCACCTCAAACGGTGGCCAAACCAGGACTAACGGTCAGGAAGGTTCAGCTATGAATTTGGTTTGACTGGAAGGGGATTATTTATTATGAGTTGCTTTCATATGGCCAAACGCTACATTCTTATTTATACTGTTAATAACTGGATGGTTTGAAGATAGCTATTGGCCAAAACGGCCAGAATTGGCCAAAAGGAGAGGTGTCGTGTTCCACCAGGTCAACGTACAAATCAAAGGAAAAAAGAGATTTTGGTGCACCATTTAGAATAAATCGGAAGATATATCTAAATCTGAACCGATTTTCAAGAAATTTTACACACCTTATTCCAGACTCAAGTCAGTACAATATGCCAAATTTCGTGGAAATCGAAAGAAATATAGGGACTTTGGTGCACCATTTACATCGGACGAAAATATATATGGGAGCTATATCTAAATCTGAACCGATTTTCGCGAAACTCAACACATATCAATTTAGACTCAATTTAGTACGCTGTGTCAAATTGCGTGCAAATCGAAAGATATATAGGGACTTTGGTGCACCATTTACGTTAAATCGGACGAAAATATATATGGAGCAATATCTATATCGTTGCGCCAGATAAATGAGCAGTGCCAAATTTCATCCAATTCGGATCATAAATGCGTTCTGTACTTTGTTTACTATTTAATATCAACAGACGGACGGACAGACAGACGGACATGCATAAATAGAATCAGAAAGTGATCCTTTTCATATTCTCAAAAGGAACCATGGGTCTATCTCGTTTGCTTTTGCCTGTTACAAACATATGCACAAAGACATAATAGCCTATACCACAGTGCGGTGTAGTGTATAATAATGAATTTCTTTTTCCCCAAACCTAATATATATAATATATTGAGTAACTTCGGATAATGTGGACTATGCGTCTAATGCGGACAACGCCGCCTTTTTATATGTTTTTCTAATTAGTGAAAACAAACATCAAACACTTTGTTTTTCTCAAATAAAAAGATGTTAATTGGTTCATCATGAGGAGTAGTTTGAAACATATTAAAAACATTTCTGAAAATCATCTGCATCTGTTGGAAATAAATCTAGAACCTTTAAAATTCCGCAAAACGGCGGTACCTTTGAATGGGGCTATTCCAAAACATGGTACAGGATCTCCTATTGTATATGTATATCCAAAGTGGTGTTGGGTATCATATATTGACCAAGGTGCGACATTGGTCCTTTTCTTAGTGTCTTGCTATTATAGGATTTAACATATAAATATCAGTCCTCGTATTTTCCTTTTATACAACTCTGACATGTTATTTTATAATCTGCACGTCACTAGGAAATCATTTTATTATTGTTTAAATAGTATAATTTGGGGAACATCTTTAATGTGCCATTTATTTCTAATATTAATGTTTAAAACAAAGTGAACTACTAAAAATCAATTTAGATTTGTTACTGTTTTAATAGGTCATAATCGCCATCACTGCTGTGTGAACGACACACTATTATTTTAATTTTGTTTTATAAATGTGTGTTTTTCATTAAATTGATTTGTTTTATTGTTTCCAAAAAAGCACAAAAACAAACAACGTCATCTAATGTTGAACTATTAGCTATATATACGAGTATGCATCTGCGTCTGTGTGTGTTTGCAACTTAATACACTTCGTCCATCATTTCTCCCTTCCTGAACTGTAAATACGTACTACTATGACAGTTTGTGGTTCAATGTCTGCGTTACAAAATTCGCTGGCTGGCCGTCTGTTCTGTCTGTCAGGCCAATTTTCATGTTTCTATAAATGCTTGGGGCTGCTGTAGATATGTTTTTCATTTTTTGCTGCTGCTGCTTTTGTTGTGAAGTTTGTCTCAGCTTTTGTACGCAATTCTACATATTATTCTCAGAAAATAAATATACAAACATACGAACATGCATACGCATTTGTATATTTGAATGTATGTTTTGTTATCTCTTGAAGAAAAAATAAAATATGTCTGTTTATATTTTTGTAGATATTTGACATAATATTTGGTTGATTATTTGTTTGTGTCGGCTATTTCCCATACCGGCAGAAAAAAAAATGTATCTTATCATCATCTTATCATCATTTGATTTGTCATCTTATATATATGGATCCATATCTATATCTGAATCTGGCAGATGTTCCACTGGATTGAATTAAATAGGGCCCAAAATTCGTTGACAGTCGCATAGGAATAATGTGGACTAAAATTAAATGAGATGCAATGTAACATAGGAGCCATGATAAAGCTTTGGGTGCCGGATCCCAGGAAGTCTATTCCTACAAATAATCCACCTTTGATTAAATATAAATTGTAAGTTAAATTTCATATAGAAATTGCTGAATATTTTATCTGATACTTCGAAACCAAAAGTTATTATTATATCGTTTCGTAAATATTTCCGTCTCAGATAAATATTTCAAAACAATTTTTTGGATACACTTCCC
>NW_026881162.1:0-10725 GCF_032173495.1 Musca vetustissima | reverse complement strand
TTTATAACTGAATTCGCTGAAATTTTGTACATTGGGTTCTTATTGGGTACCAAATTACTCCACTAAAAATTATAAATATAGGTCCAGTTTTTCTGGTAGTTCCCATATAACGGTACCCCAAAATTTTTGGTATTTTGGGGGTTCTGATCGGATTTTTCGACCAAATTGACTGTAATTTAGTACGTCGAGTTCTTATTAGGTAGCACATCTCTCCACTATCAATATATTTATAAATATTGGTCAATTTTTTCTGGTAGCCCCCAGGTTTTGAGGTTCTTGAACCAAATTCTTTTTTCTGGTACAGGGTATTATGTTTTTGTGCATATGTTTGTAACATGCAAAAATAATCGAGATAGACCCATGGCTCCTTTTGAGAATATGCATAGAATCACTTTTTGAGTCGATTTAAGCACGAAATTTGGCACAGCGTAGCAAATTAGGTCTAGAATGATGTGTGTAAAGTTGCCTGAAAATCGGTTCAGATTTATATATAGCTCCCACATATACTTTCGTCAGATGTAATGTAAATGGTGCACCAAAGTCCCTATATATCTTTCGATTTGCACGAAATTTGGCACAGCGTAACAAATTAGGTCTAGAATGATGTGTGTTAAGTTTCCTGAAATCGGTTCAGATTTAGATATAGCTTCTATATCTGACCAAATGAACAATTTAGTATCGGTTGCAGAATGACGTGTTTATGGTTCCAATTTCATTTTACTGGTCCTTTAAAAATGCGACTTCTGTTAGGATTCATCTGTTGAATATACTCAAAGTGGTGAAGGGTATCATATAGTCGGCCCCGTCCGACTTTTCTACTTTCTTTACTGGTTTATTATTTGTTTGTTAATTTTTTATCAGGGAGTCTTTAATAATAACTGTGCTGTAAACATGCGCTGGTTAAATGTGGATAAGAACCCCCCATCCCGACTGCAGCTTCCATGCAATGGCTCCCGCCATCCACACTTTGAAAAACGGCTTAGATGTAAAGAAATTTTATAAAAAAAGTACATCCAACGAAAATTTACTTCGTGTACATTACAATTTAGCGGGTCAGAAAGACCCAGACTTTTGTGTGAAAAATGACAAAATTTGTTTTCTTGGGCGTATGTATTTACTCCTGAATGACATAGACCCGAGAAGTTGACTTTGAAATTTATATCAATTATTATTTAAATATTTAAAGGTGCCTATGATTTTTAGTATTACTATTAGCCCACTAGAGGACGGAAATGTCGTGCTGATCGCATTGACATTTTACATGAAGCACAACGCCTATAATTTTCGGTGATATTAAAATAATATTTTGGGGGATGCAATGAACCGAAGAATTTATTTTTGTCAGATTTTTTAGTCGCCATGGGAGCTGTTTAAATGATGAACGGTCAATATTGCAAGCGTCAAATGAACCAAAACCTAAAGTGACCAAATATTTATTTTATGTCGTAAAAAATTGCATCAATATATTTTCATCGACAAAAATGTTATTTGCTTTTATATAGCAGATAATCTCTAATGAAGAAAAATAATTTCAGATTTTTAAACAAATATATATGCCTAAAGTTTTTCATATTAAAAAAATTAAGTTACTATAAAATTTACTAAGATGTCATGGTGGAGGGTACATTCAGTTTACAACACCTCGAAATATTTACTGGATTCTCCATAAAGTGTGTGTAATTTTAAATTAGCCCTCAACATTTTGAAGGCCTTAGCCAAATTTTACCATAAGATTACAATAAAGAATTCTTTCGAATTCAATAAACAATAGCTATTATTAACTTTACTTAAGGGGACCCCCCCCCATTCTCGGGGTCAAAATTTTTGTTGATATAATTCGAATCTACACTGATTAAAGAATGTCTCTACAAAATTTCAAGAGAAAATCTCAAGAACTCTTCAGCATCAAGTGACGGCTGAAAGGCTTCTCAAACTTTAAACGCGTTTTTCTCTAAACATTTTTTCGCGAATGGCGGGCACGATAACTCAAAAACTAATAATCCAATCGGTTCCAAATTTTGCAACGTTTCTCTGGGAGTGTATAGCTCTCGTATGAACTAGGATAAAGCCAATCGGTGAAGATCTTCCTTATTTTTTAACTTGGTTTTTGGTAAAAAATCGGCGATTTTCCAAAAATATTTTTTCAAAGGTCCACCATTTTGTTAATTTTAGAGCGAAGTCAATAATCCTAGTTCATACGAGAGCCAGACATGTACTCTTTCTAACACCGTTGGAATTTTCGGATTCCGATGTTCCAGTGGGGAGTTATCATGCCCGCCATCAAAAATAAGGACTTTTCTTTAATTACAAAAAACAACAACAAAACAAAAACAAAAATTTTTTGTAAATTAGTTTACTTCTCTTTTAAATCTTCAAATATATATGTGCAAAGTTACAAACCTTAACAACCATTGGTATTGATTTACCAGCCCATTGAAAATCTTGAAAAATTAAAATCGAGAATGGGTGGGGTTCCCTTAAGTATATTTCTACATATAACAATGGTCATTACAACCAGCAACATCTTCCACAACAATTCTATAGGATAAACAATAACATTATTGAATCATTAACACACCACCAAATAGAAATTGTTACGCTGTCCAAATGTGCAACATTGATTATTTATCCGGCCAAAAATTATATTCCGAACACGAAAGTATATGTGGGAGCTATATATAAATCTGAACCGATTTTCAGGCAACTTTACACACATCATTCTAGACCTAATTTGCTACGCTGTGCCAAATTTCGTGCTTAAATCGACTCAAAAAGTGATTCTATGCATATTCTCAAAAGGAGCCATGGGTCTATCTCGATTATTTTTGCATGTTACAAACATATGCACAAAAACATAATACCCTGTACCAGAAAAAAGAATTTGGTTCAAGAACCTCAAAACCTGGGGGCTACCAGAAAAAATTGACCAATATTTATAATTTATAGTGGAGAGATGTGCTACCTAATAAGAACTTGACGTACTAAATTACAGTCAATTTGGTCGAAAAATCCGATCAGAACCCCCAAAATACCAAAAATTTTGGGGTACCGTTATATGGGTACTACCAGAAAAACTGGACCTATATTTATAATTTTTAGTGGAGTAATTTGGTACCCAATAAGAACCCAATGTACAAAATTTCAGCGAATTCAGTTATAAAACGAGCCCAAAAAACCGAAAATTGGGGGCTTTCCGAAAAAATGGACCTTTATTTATAATGTTTGGTAGGGAGATTTGCTACCCAATAAGAACACAAAGTACCAAATTTCAGTGAATTCGGTCGAAAAATGCGATCAAAACCCCCAAAATACCGAGATTTTGAGACCAATAAGAACTCAATGTACAAAATTTCAGCGAATTCAGTTAAAAAACGAGCTCAAGAACCTCAAAATACCGAAAATTTGGGGGTACCCTTATATGGGGGCTATGCGAAAAAATGTACCGTTATTTATAATATTTGGTAGGGAGATTTGCTACCCAATAAGAACACAAAGTACCAAATTTCAGCGAATTCGGTCGGAAAATGCGATTAAAACCCCCAAAATACCGAAAATTGGGGGTAATCTTATATGGGGGCTATCCGAAAAAATGGACCTTTATTTATAATTTTTGGTAGAGAGATTTGCTACCCAATAAGAACTCAAAGTACCAAATTTCAGCGAATTCAGTTAAAAAACGCGCTCAAGAACCTCAAAATACCGAAAATTTTGGGGTACCCTTATATGGGAGCTATGCCTAAACGTGGACCGATTTTCTCCAATTTCAATAGGGTTCGTCCTTGGGCCAAATAAGTGAACTGTGCCAATCGGATCATAAATGCGACCTGTACTTTGTTAACAAAAATACATGTACGGACGGACGGACGGACGGACAGACGGACATGCATAAATCGACTCAGAAAGTGATTCTATGCATATTCTCAAAAGGAACCATGGGTCTATCTCGATTGTTTTTGCCTGTTACAAACATATGCACAAAGACATAATACCCTGTACCACAGTGTGGTGAAGGGTATAAAAAGAAAAGCTGTTCAATGTCTTTTAAGTTGTTTCAAACTGTCATCAAATGACAAATGAGAAAAGTCAATAAGAAGAGGAAAGTACTATTTTGCCACGTATATGGTAGACACGAGAGTGAGCAGAATATAAAATTATGAAGTCATATAAAGGGAGAATGTTGTTTTTAGTGTTAGTAAGAAGACTCAACAATTTTTATTTTGTTTTTTGATCTAAAATTTACCTTAAATCGGACGAATATATATATATATATATATATAGGATACAACTGACGATTTTCTCGAAACATAACACACATCATTCTAGGCCTAATACATTGCGGTGTGCCAAATTTCGTGCAAATCGAAATATATATATGGACTTTGGTACACCATTTACCGTAATTGGACGAAGATATATATGAGAGCTATATATAAATCTGAACCGATTTTCTCGAAACTTAACACACATCATTCTTGACCTAATTGATTATGATATGCAAAATTTCGTGCAAATCTAAGAATGTATAGAGTCTTTGGTGCACCGTTTACATTAAATGGGACGAAAATATATATGGGAGCTATATCTAAATCTGAACTGATTTTCACGAAACTTAACACACATCATTCTAGACCTTATTCATTACGCTGTGCCAAGTTTCGTGCAAATCGAAAGATATATAGGGACATTGGTACACCATTTACATTAAATCGGATGAAAATATATAGGGGAGCTATATCTAAATCTGAACAGATTTTTCTCAATTTCAATAGGGTTCATCCTTGGGCCAAATAAGTGCCTTATGCCTAATTTCATCCAATTCGGATCATAAATGCGACATGTACTTTGTTTACAATTTAACATGGACGGACATGCATAAGTGATTCTATGCATATTCTCAAAAGGAACCATGGCTCTATGGCGATTATTTTTGCCTGTTACAAACATATGCACAAAGACGTAATACCCTGTACCACACTGTGGTGAAGGGTATAATTTTACAACTTCTCCTCCTACCCCAATAATATCATTTTGGTCAAGCCAAACACCAAAGTATTTAAACGCAAATTTTGTTACAAGAGAAAATGTCATCTTACCATACTTTCCTACATTTTCCGACACATACACATTCATGCTGCACAATCTATGATTGTTATTAGATAAGTTTGCTGGTGATGAAGACTGCCTGTCTGAGGTAACGAAAATCATGTGTGAATGTGTATTATTCGGTTGTAAAGGATTTTAAGATGCAGGAGAGTACATTTCAGATAAGAACGTAAGTTGATGAAAGTACTCAAAGTTCTATAAATTGTAAACTAACTTCCTGGTATTAGACGTTTGCCAAAATTTGTAGAAACTTAATCACGTAAATTGTGGATGTATGTTGAAACAAATCTTGAGGTATGGACAATTCGGCAATTCAAGGTGTAAACATATTTCTCCCACCACACCGTAAGTTCCGTTGTGTTTAATTGTGATCT
Organism: Musca vetustissima; assembly: GCF_032173495.1. NCBI lineage: Eukaryota > Metazoa > Arthropoda > Insecta > Diptera > Muscidae > Musca > Musca vetustissima. The sequence goes on along the minus strand of NW_026881162.1, from coordinate 5,248 downwards.
TGGCATAATAAAACTAAACTCATATTTCAATCAACTTCTTATATTGGAAAATATTAATCCTTACGACTTTCCACAAAACAATTTACAAGAATTGGTAAATATTATATTGGAATTAAATATCACATATTTGATTTACAAATAACTTGGGGAGAAAAACATACGCATATATGCTTATGGGAAAACCTATATACCCACATAGTTACTCACAAGCTATAATCTCTTGTTATATTAAAAAAAAATGTTGCATAGGGACAAATTAAATCAGTATAGCAATTGTTTATATTTATCATTATATGTTTGTACATACATATGTATTTGTGTATATGAAATTGATACGAAAATACAATAAATGCACAATAATTACATTTACCGGACATTTGAAAACGTATTTGCTGTTCAATATTTAGAGTTTATGTGTTAATTTATCATTTGTTCGATTGCTTGTTTATAATATGGGCTGCAAAAATATTTCATCATTAGTATTCATTTAAAAAATTAAAACATTTAAATTTTAAACAAAATTTTAAATTTTACTAAATATTTACATTAAATTTGTCACTTTAATTTTGTTCAACAAGAGGTAATAAAATTATTTTCTCATTAAAAATTTAATTTTCAATGCTAGTAAAATAGGAATAATTTAAATAATATTATCGCGTGTTCTACATCTCCATGTGTAATTGTCAGAGTTTTGCTCATCATGAACATGTCATTTGGTACAATATATCCGTTTGGCTCCCAGAATAACACCCGCCCCAGTGGCCCAATGGATACGGCATCGGCCTCCTAAGCCGGGGATTGTGGGTTCGAGTCCCATCTGGGGTAAAGCGGAAACATTTTTATTTTTTTTTTCGTAATCATATTACAGTGGCAAACATTTAAAAAACTGAAACAGTCGAAGCATTTATTAAAAGTTACGACAAAATTAATTAAATTATCATTTTTTAATTAATTCATCAATGAGTAATCTATAAATCGTTCGATGTGCTAATTTGTTTACAACGGATTACATGAAATGAGATTTTAATTATTGTCAGCAAAGTGTCAATATTTTATGTGAAACATTTATATATATCTTCTATATATATAAAAATTAATTGCTGTTCGTAAGTCTCGCTAAAACTCGAGAACGGCTCAACGGATTTTATCTTATCTTAGTCTTGAAATGTTCGTGGAGCTTCAGGGAGAAAAGATAGTATAAGCAATCTTGAATTATATTAATTTCACTTTTAATTATTTATTTTTTCAGCCAAATTATGTTTTTATATAACCTTTATGGAACCTGGCAATATAATTCATTCAAACCTCGACTTTTGATGGTTTCAATTTCACTTTTTGTTTTGTGAATAGTTGTATCACCACGAATATAAACAAAAGCGACATTCATTATCTCGAGACACCACTGTTGATCATAGCTTCACATGAAATTGTCTAATTCATACATAATATTATATTTAATTATCCACTGTTTCTGGAAGAAGAAAAAAATCAAAACACTTGTAATGGAGCGACTTTAAAATATATACTCTTTAAACTCACCCTGATGTAGGAGTATTTATAAAATATTTTATTATAAGTATCTCAAGAAAATTCTTACATCGTTCTCCATCACGTTTCTTCGTCTTTAATTTGTTTTTGTCGTATCTCTCTTTACCTTTTCATTCATAAATACCCACTTCATTCATAACATTGATCACAATGGCATTATATTCACCAATATAGTAATGAGAGTAGGTGGATGTCTTGGCTAAAATTAAACTACATTATCCCACTAGGATTTATACATAATAAATTAAATAAAATTATTTAAATTAGAATAAAATAGCAATTTTCTAATTCTACGAGTTTCCTTTAGTAGATTTGGCATATTTCCATACATAAATCTGATTTCGCATAAAAATTAATTTCCAAACATTTGAGCCTGGCAACATCCATACTTTGACATATTGTGTGAATACGATATTTCATTGTTTATTTTGTTATTTATTTTCGGCAATGCAACCAACTTAACTTTCATTCTTTAGAAAACTAAAGTATTCTTTCTTTTGGAAAAATACCTCGAAAGTAATCAAACCTTCATCGGTCCAAAAAAAATATCATTAAAAATCTGAAACATCATAATTAAACCGAATTTTCTAATTGGAAATTTAGTTTTTAAAAAGTTTTATTTTGTTTGGCCCACATATATTTAAGAATTTATTGTCGTGGAGTGCTCGTATAATCATAATCGCATTGGCTTTTGTAAAATCCCATGTTATACCAAGCCTCCCATACGACAGAAAAGCCAAATATATAAAAACCCATCATCAAAAATTTTATTTGCTTTTATATAGCAGATAATCTCTAATGAAGAAAAATAATTTCAGATTTCTAAACAAATATATATGCCTAAAGTTTTTCATATTAAAAAAATTAAGTTACTATAAAATTTACTAAGATGTCACAATAGAGTCGTTATTATTTCCTCCACCCTATGGTGGAGGGCTCATTTAATTTGCAACGCCGCGAAATATTTACTGGATTCTCCATAAAGTGTGTGTAATTTTAAATTTGGCCCTAGCCAAATTTTACCATAAGATTACAATAAAGAATTCTTTCGAATTCAATAAACAATAGCTATTATTAAGTTTGCTTAAGTATAGTTCTACATATAACAATGGTCATTACAACCAACAACATCTTCCACTACAATTCTATAGGATAAACTATAACATTATTGAATCATTATATTCCCATCACCAAATAGACATCTCCGTTCGGTATCCTTAAATGTGCAACATTGATTATTTATCCGGCCAAAAATTATATTCCGAACTCGAATTCTTAAGAAATTAAAATAGGACAAGTAGTGCAAACATCACAAAATAGATAAACAACATCATAGCTGCAGGAATGATAGGTGAGAATTGAAAATTATAGCTGCAAACCTCAAGGTAAATTGACAAGAGTTTTTACCCAAAAAAGAAAAGTTGTTCAATGTCTTTTAAGTTGTTTCAAACTGTCATCAAATGACAAATGAGAAAAGTCAATAAGAAGAGGAAAGTACTATTTTGCCACGTATATGGTAGACACGAGAGTGAGCAGAATATAAAATTATGAAGTCATATAAAGGGAGAATGTTGTTTTAGTGTTATGTGTATGTTGTTTTTAGTGTTAGTAAGAAGACTCAACAATTTTTATTTTGTTTTTTGATCTAAAATTTACCTTAGATCGGACGAAAATATATATGTGAGCTTTATCTAAATCTGAACCGATTCCACGAAACTTAACATACATCATTCTAGACCTAATTTAGTACGGTGTGCCAAATTTCGTGCAAATCGAAATATATATATGGACTTTGGTGCACCATTTACCGTAATTGGACAAAGATATATATGAGAGCTATATATAAATCTGAACCGATTTTCTCGAAACTTAACACACATCATTCTTGACCTAATTGATTATGATATGCAAAATTTCGTGCAAATCTAAGAATGTATAGAGTCTTTGGTGCACCGTTTACATTAAATGGGACGAAAATATATATGGGAGCTATATCTAAATCTGAACTGATTTTCACGAAACTTAACACACATCATTCTAGACCTTATTCATTACGCTGTGCCAAGTTTCGTGCAAATCGAAAGATATATAGGGACATTGGTACACCATTTACATTAAATCGGATGAAAATATATAGGGGAGCTATAGCTAAATCTGAACAGATTTTTCTCAATTTCAATAGGGTTCATCCTTGGGCCAAATAAGTGGCCTATGCCTAAATCATCCAATTCGGATCATAAATGCGACATGTACTTTGTTTACAATTTAACATGGACGGACATGCATAAGTGATTCAATGCATATTCTCAAAAGGAACCATGGGTCTATGTCGCTTTTTTTCCTGTTACAAACATATGCGCAAAGACCTAATACTCTGTACCACACTGTGGTGAAGGGTATAATTTTACAACTTCTCCTCCTACCCCAATAATATCATTTTTGTCAAGCCACACACCAAAGTAATTAAACACAAATTTTGTTACAATAGAAAATGTCATCTTACCATACTTTCCTACATTTACCGACACATACACATTCATGCTGCACAATCTATGATTGTTATTAGATAAGTTTGCTGGTGATGAAGACTGCCTGTCTGAGGTAACGAAAATCATGTGTGAATGTGTATTATTCGGTTGTAAATGATTTTAAGATGCAGGAGAGAACATTTCAGATAAGAACGTAAGTTGATGAAAGTACTCAAAGTTGTATAATTGTAAACTAACTTCTTGGTATTAGACGTTCACCAAAATTTGTAGAAACTTAATCACGTAAATTGTGGATGTATGTTGAAACAAATCTTGAGGTATGGACAATTCGGCAATTCAAGGTGTAAACATATTTCTCCCACCACACCGTAAGTTCCGTTGTGTTTAATTGTGATCTTGGCATAATAAAACTAAACTCATATTTCAATCAACTTCTTATATTGGAAAATATTAATCCTTACGACTTTCCACAAAACAATTTACAAGAATTGGTAAATATTATATTGGAATTAAATATCACATATTTGATTTACAAATAACTTGGGGAGAAAAACATACGCATATATGCTTATGGGAAAACCTATATACCCACATAGTTACTCACAAGCTATAATCTCTTGTTATATTAAAAAAAAATGTTGCATAGGGACAAATTAAATCAGTATAGCAATTGTTTATATTTATCATGATATGTTTGTACATACATATGTATTTGTGTATATGAAATTGATACGAAAATACAATAAATGCACAATAATTACATTTACCGGACATTTGAAAACGTATTTGCTGTTCAATATTTAGAGTTTATGTGTTAATTTATCATTTGTTCGATTGCTTGTTTATAATATGGGCTGCAAAAATATTTCATCATTAGTATTCATTTAAAAAATTAAAACATTTAAATTTTAAACAAAATTTTAAATTTTACTAAATATTTACATTAAATTTGTCACTTTAATTTTGTTCAACAAGAGGTAATAAAATTATTTTCTCATTAAAAATTTAATTTTCAATGCTAGTAAAATAGGAATAATTTAAATAATATTATCGCGTGTTCTACATCTCCATGTGTAATTGTCAGAGTTTTGCTCATCATGAACATGTCATTTGGTACAATATATCCGTTTGGCTCCCAGAATAACACCCGCCCCAGTGGCCCAATGGATACGGCATCGGCCTCCTAAGCCGGGGATTGTGGGTTCGAGTCC
>NW_026881161.1:0-10828 GCF_032173495.1 Musca vetustissima | reverse complement strand
ATATTTCGAGCCTAGGCAATACTTCCCGATATTGAATCATGTTTTCCCGGAGTAAAAATGTAGTTCACCAGATTCAAATTTTGTTATTTTAACAAACATTGTTGGTTCATTGCAGATCGCATTCCCCATGGGAAATTTTTGATGTTTGGCGGATAAATGTAGAGCGGCAAGAAATCCAGGCAAAAATAAAGTTATCGGTCCAATGCATTCCCCAAATATCATCTCAACATCACCGAAAATTATAGGCGTCGTCCTTGACCCTATCAGGAACTTCATGTAAAATGTCAAAGCGATCAGCGCTATATTTCCAAATAGAGTGGTACTGGTAATACTAAACAATATCATAACACATAGACACCTATAAATAATTAGGATAACTTCCACATCCGCAATATAATTGATATCACTTTATGGGTCAACCACTCCTCTTGGATATACTGTTAACTTCTCCAGTCTATGTCCTTAGGGAGTGAGTATATACGCCATGGAATATAATTTTTGTCATTTATGGATTCTTTATTGACCGTTTGTCATGTTCCTTGGTCAAATCCCGTTTCTCATATAAAATTTCATAATGTTCGGATCATAATTGTAGCCTCTAGAGCGACCAGAAAAACAGATAAAAACCAGTAAAGAAAGTAGTAAAGTCGGACGGGGCCGACTGTATGATACCCTTCACCACTATAGGTATATTAAACAGGACTATTAGCATGAAATTGGATGAAATAAAATATGTGATATTTATATAAATGTGAATCTACCTAGATCTATCCATAAAGTATGTAAATCGACTTCAAAACAAATATAAATAGGTCACCCGTTGGTCTATGTCTGTACTTCTAGAAAACGCAACTATATAATTTTATGTTCAATTTTGTACGATGTGCAAACTTTGATGTCAAGCTGACTAACATGAGGAGTTAGATACCCAATTTACTTGAAATCGGGCGAAAATATATATGGTGCGTCAATTACTTAAAATCAATCTATAATAAAAAGGGCTATATCTTTCTAAATCTATCACGAAACATGGCAGACATCATTCTAGACCTAAATGATTAGGCTGTACCAAATTTCGTGCAAATCGAAGGATATATAGGGACTATGGTGCACCATTTACATGAAATCGGACGAAACTATATATGGGAGCTATATCTAAATCTGGACCGATTTTCTCGAAACTTGGCAGACATCATTCTAGACCTAAGTGATTAAGCTGTACCAAATTTCGTGCAAATCGAAAGATATATAGGGACTTTGGGGCACCATTTACATGAAATCGGACGAAACTATATATGGGAGCTATATCTAAATCTGGACCGATTTTCTCGAAACTTGGCAGACATCATTCTAGACCTAAGTGATTAGGCTGTACCAAATTTCGTGCAAATCCAAAGATATATAGGGACTTTGGGGCACCATTTACATGAAATCGGACGAAACTATAAATGGGAGCTATATCTAACTCTGGACCGATTTTTACGAAACTTGGCAGACATTATTCTAGACCTAAGTGATTAGGCTGTACCAAATTTCGTGCAAGTCGAAAGATATATAGGGACTTTGATGCACCAATTACAAGAAATCGGACGAAACTATATATGGGAGCTATATCGAAATCTGGACCGATTTTCTCGAAAGTGGGCAGACATCATTCTAGGCTCAATTCAGTACGTTATGCCAAATTTCGTGCAAATCGAAAGATATATAGGGACTTTGGGGCACCATTTACATGAAATCGGACGAAACTATATATGGGAGCTATATCTAAATCTGGACCGATTTTTACGAAACTTGGCAGGCATCATTCTAGACCTAAATGATTAGGCTGTACAAAATTTCGTGCAAATCGAAAGATATATAGGGACCGTTTCCATTAAATCGAGGAACCATGGGTCTATCTCGATTATTTTTGCCTGTTACAAACATATGCACAAAGACATAATACCCTGTACCACAGTGTGGTGAAGGGTATAATAAATGTTTTGGTGCCACATTACATAGTTGTGTTGGGTAGAAAAATACATGGCTTTGAAAAGTCTCAAAAAATATATATTTCAAATTTGTTTATAAATTCGCGCCTTTGGTAATGCCTAAAAAATAATTCCGTAAAAATCTCACACATTTGAAAACGGATGAAAAAATATTTTGAAAATTTGAAAAAAAAAATTTTTTTTGATATCCATGAATTCGGAAATGATTGATATTGAAAATTGGTTATAGGGATCCACAATTGATATAGATTTTGGCCTCAACTGAACCGAAGGGTTCTTGGATAGTGATAAAAATCTTTGAAAAACATTTTCGATATTAGTCCATTGTTTTTGACATAGAATCCATATAACGGTATTACGATGATTTTCATTGTAGGGTCACGTTGTGGTATTTACAAGATTTTAGCTACAATCAACCGAAGTGGCTGTAATTTGGCATTTCGGGTTCTTGGATGGTATACATTTGTTAAAAATGTTTAATATGAGTGAATGTTTAGAGTTTTCATGAACCTAGGCTAATTTTTCTACCGAAATGGCTGCAATTTGGCAGTTGGATTTCATTTTTGGTAAACAACTTCTTCGCAGAAAATATTCAATGTTTTCACATAGCGCCTCATATAAAGGTCCAAGCCTAATTTCGGTATGTACATATATTTTTAAATGTTATGCTTTCAAAAATATCGATTTGTTTTCACCCATTTTCCATCACATTTTAGTAGTATAAGTCGAATGTTCAAATAAGTTGTTGTTATTGGCCCCGCAAGTTCTTTATATTATTACGCTTATTAAGCTTGTCGAGTATTACGTCGGATTACATGCTCGCTATTCTATGAACTACACACATATGCTGTATGTTTAACCCGAATGACTGGCTATATTTGTTAAACAAGTACAAATGTATGTTCGAGTATGCCCGAATGATGTTCTAGTGTTTGTTGTGTGGGAGTTTTGTACGTGTTACTGAGTTTTATTGCAACAACATAATAACTTAATTATACTTTGCATTTTGGGAAAAATTGCAATTTATGGAAATGTTGGTGGTGCTGCTGTTATTGTTTTTTTTTCGCCAGCATTTCTACTTCAAATACTGTCGATACTATTTGGTGTATTATTGCCAGTCATTTTGGTTCGATGGATGTGCTGAGGCATACTGTGTTGTAAATCGCGTGTTAGAGCAACATTTTGTGTGTGTGTGTTGTTTCTTTTACACGAGTGGTGGTGTTATGTCGAAATGCTATAATTTAAGAAAAATTAATCTCTTAGCCAGTTGGTATAATCATTAAATTTATGTTTCGATATTATTTTTGTTGGTAAAATTTAAACATGTTGGTGGCGAACAAGAAAACATGGCGTTATATTCACCTTCACTCACAATTAGGACATAATTGAATCTTTAAAACACCAGCTTTGTTAAAATAACAGTTTTAAATATGGGTCCAGATATGGCTGAAGTTCTGGATTCTGATTATATACCCTTCACTATTAAGTGTATTGAGGTTGCCCTGTTATTTAAACCTAATTTAAATTCTACTTTGTAGCCGTTTTAGTTGCCAGGGACCTCTGCATTTGGTTACAACATATCTGTATGTAATTTGCATTTTTTTATAATTTTTGCAATGTCTGGAAGGAAAGTGTTAGCCAGAAGAGTCGTACAAAAGATTAAAAATCTTTATGAAATAATATATAAGAGATAGATCCGTGGATTCATTTAAGAACAAGCTTAAAATCCCCATATATTCTCACAACATGACCTAGCTAACGTAGTTGCTGCAGCTCGATACGTTTGACAATACCGATTTCCGAGAGTGGGTGGTACAACTCATGGCTCATTCTAGGGCGATTTTCAGCGTCAAAGCAGATCGGCCCACAGATCTTTCGGAGAACTTTTCTCTCAAACACTCCAAGAGCTACCTCATTTGCTTGCGTAAGTACCCATGCTTCAGATACATATAACAGCACGGGCAGTATCAGCGTCTTGTAGAGTAGAGTGTGAGTTTGATCTGGCGGGAGGTGGCATCTGTTGGCCAACACTATCCTTCTCCGAATTTCAAAACTGGTGTCATTAGTTTTATTTATGGCGGTACCAAGATATATAAAACCGTTGACTACCTCGAAGCTTTAGTTTTCAAATTCCACTGTTGGTCTGAGTCTACTGGACTCCTTGCGCTTGATCAGATTGATATTCTAGCCATTTACTAACAGACCCACTTTGGCGTATTCCTTATCAATTTGTTCAAAGGAAACTGTTACCGCTCGCAATGTTCGACCCATTACGTCGATGTCGTCGGCGTAGGCGAGTAACATGTGCTGTTTGGTGTACAGAGTGTCATTCCTCTTCACCTTTGCATTTCGTATTACCTTTTCCAGCATAATGTTTAAAAGATAACACGACAAATTGTCACCTTGTCTTAATCCTTGTTCGGTATTAATGTGCCAGTTAATGTTATCCTGCATAGCCGTATTATTTTCGCAGGAATGCCCCGAAATTGTCGATTTTTGTTTTGCGGGTCTTTTCCAGGATTTGGCGCCGATTGAAAATCTGGATAATGGTGGATTTGCCAGGTCTAAAGCCGCATAGGTATGGTTCAAAAACGTCATTGACCATTGGCTTCAGTCGTTCACACAGCACACTGGATAACACTTTATATGTGATGGGAAGCAGATTTATTCCTCTGTAGTTGGCACATATCGTGTCTCGTCCCCTTTTTTGTGCAGGGGGCACAGGATGCTGAGGTTGCAATCATAGGACATGCATTCCTCCACGCTGTCTGTATCTGTCACCAGCTTTCCTTCTTCATTTCTACAGGACGATGTGCCTGCACCAAAGCTATCGGTTTGGTGTTTTACAATTTGGTAAAATTTCCGGTTTTCGTTCTGACTCCTATACATTTCGATACTCCTGATCGTACCACGGGTTTCCTGATAGTGGTCTTGCAGGGTGTGCAAGGAGTGTTTTCGTCAAGCAGGTGGTTAAGTTGAGCGAACTTGTTGTGTTAGATCGCACCTTTGCTGCTACATTAAGACGAGTGCGAACCTTGGCTACAAAGTAGCGGTTCCGTCTATGACAATATGATCGATTTGATTTCTCGTTGATTGATCGGGAGAAATTCAGGTGGCCTTGTGTATATCGACATACCTGGTGCTACTAACTACCAGTCTGCCGAGAAGTCAATCCGCCTCATCCTGTTGTCCGATGTTTCTTCATGGAGGCTGAATTTTAGTGTCAGGGCCAGGGCAGCGGTCATATGCTGTTTTTAGGCGCACGAAAAATATGCCTTTAGTCTGATCATATTTGTCTTCCGTCGGAGCATGGGCGCAAATGAGACTGCTGTACAAGAACTTCGCTTTTATACGTATTATATCAATCCGCTCATCTACTGGAGTGAATCTGGAGATCTAATATTTTATTATCTTGTAAACCATAATTCCGCAGCCAAATTCATGTCTCGTTTCATGTCAGCACATTCCAAGTGTAGATTGGCAGATCGTGGTCCTTTCTACGTTTGCGGGGTCGTCAACATGAGGGGGTTTAGTTTTCTTCTTCGTTTTCATATTAGTATTTTTTGTGGGCAACCCTACGCCTCAACCAATTTTTTATAGTTCTTATGGGTGAACTCACGGCACATTTCAAAGGAGAGATGAAAATAGCTACCCCAGGCTGACCTCCACGGGGAGGTCATTGTCCACAATTGAGATTAAAGAGGGACCTAAGCATTGCCATGCCAAAGCCTATCAGAGCCGTTGTTTGGTATCTATCATCCCCATATGCCACCCAGTTTATTGAATAGTAGAATAATGTGTATTTAGTTTTATGGAAATCGGATTTGATTTATATATAGAACCCATAATTTTTTTCGACCGATTTTATCAATGTGTTGAACATTTGAATTTTAATTGTTCGTCGTGATACATATGCAACGATAATACTGATCTTGTACGGAAAATGTTTCCGGAATGTACTATTTCTCGCAGTGGTGATGAAAATTGTCTACCGTGATTTGAAATCTTGGGCCAAACGTCCACTTTAGATTCAGAATTCGTGACGCTCTTTATGATATTGGGTAGCCAATTTATGCATGCATTCAAAATATATGTAAAAGTCAAAATATATCCTTCAGAACTATTAACATGTTAATACCGTTCGCATTTTTAAAATTATAGAAATATATAGATTTAAGAAGTCATATAATAGTGGTCCAATCCATTTTCTAACTTCTTCTCACATGAATTTATAATTCACAAATGTTTCCCCGGATAGTTTGTATTCACCGTTCAATTAATTTCCAATTCAGATTGCAATGAAACATGCTGTTGCTGCTGCTGTATAAACATTTAACTTCATGGTTTTTTACTTACATCCTGTATTAATTATTTCTTTTGTTTTTCCACCGAAAACAAGGATACGTGTAAGTTGGTCAAAACCAAGCAGCTCGAGCAAGACCACAAAAACCCCAAACGGAAAACGCCAAAATCATGCTTGGCAACACCTGGAACTTTTCGGTTGGCTGACTGGTTAAAGGCCAAAAGGTCATTATTAAATGGTGGTTAGATGAATGGACGGATGGATGGTTGGTGAGTGGATGGATGTTGCATGAGCAGAAAAGGGAGGAGTTTAATTAGAAAGTGATTTGCTTGCAGGTATTTTATTTTATTAATTTTATGTTACCATAAAATTTCGAGGTGTTTCTGTTTCGTTGCGCTTTTGTATATATTGTGTTCTTGTTGTTGCCTTACAATATATTGTGGTGTGAAAAATGCCCGCACGAAAAAATTAAACAAAAGATTAATATTAAATCATGATGTGGTGTGATGGTGGTGCCGATGATGATGATGTGATTTTGGCAATGGGTTTCCTTGCAAAGTGTATTGTTAGCCATTGTTACACTTGGTAAAATGTGTTTAATTGTAAGGACTGTGCGGTGGGTTCAGTTTTTAATGGTTACGGTCAACAGGGTGAATTGTTTGGTTTGTTTCATATTTTTTTGGTTGATACATTTATTTAGTAAAAACATTGTCACCTCTTTCATGAGTTTTTTTTGGGATGACTACATTGTGTTGTTAATAGCTTCTGTACCTCCACCATTTCGCGCTGTGTTAATGTGTTGGGTGTGAAAATCAACAAAAGTCTGAGATTTTTTTCCAACAAAAACCTTTTTTCAAATTAATGACAAAGTTAACAACCTTGGTGGCTACAACCAGAGATACCCCTTTTCATGGGGAGTTTTTTGTTTTGAAAAAAATTTAACAATGTTTTATGAAAATTATTATTGTAATTTTTATGTGGGATAAATTGATTTTAATGGCTTCTATGTGGGTATGCAGACGAAGTAGGATGGAAGATTCTCATTTGGGAATTCGCGACAAAAAGTGGAGGCACTGAATCACAATAAAAGGTAAAAGAGAAAAATGTAAAGGTACTAAGTATTATGAGAGGATATTAAAAAAAATATTTAACAAGGACTCTACCGCTAAAAACGTTGATTTTTTAAGAAATCCTTTTCAAAGGACTATCACAGCTAGAATTTTAAGAAACATATCTTTCAAAGGACGATCACAGCTAAAGACGCGAATTTATATATATATATATATATTTATATATATGTAGAATGGGTTCTGGCCAATGAAGACCCCTATTGTTTTTGGAAAAGATCGGTTAATATGCTATGCTGTTCTAGCTACAGGATATTGTACATATTACCAAAACTTGTATGTACCCAAAGTGGTGAAGGGTATCATATAGTCGGCCCCGTCCGACTTTTGAACTTTCCTTACTGGTTTTTAAATTTTTTTATGAATATCATATTTTTCAAAGGAATATCAGGTATAGATTAAAAAAAATATATATTGGCGTAATTTTTAACAAAATATTTTTTAAGGGATATATTACATTCCACCTTCGTGAATGATGAAAAGCATGCAGGTGTGTAAAAATTTTCATCCATGAAAATTGTCAGTGTTCTTCATAGCCCCAAGGAATACGTAAGGTTATTATTATTATAAAAGTGTTGAACGTTATACTTTTTAGAGTAGGACGTAGCCTTGCCTCTACAGTTCCCATAGAATATCTAATCGTATTCATCTGAAAGGATTTTGATAGCCGATTTAAGGTATTTTGAGTGCACATCACATGGTGGAGGGTATAAATCATTCGGCTCGGCCACAATTAATACTTGTTAGCTTTCATTATTTCAATTTTTTCCATAATTTTTCAATCGCCTATGGAGCAGCTGATGATAGACAGTCAGCTTTTAGAATTAGCAAAACAAACGGCCCACACACAAAATGTTTAGTTACATGTTCTTCAACGTTCAAATATTACAAATGTCAGTTGAATGATATTTACAATAATACAACTAGAACAACACGTCTCTAGATACATGTGAGCGCGTCTGATTGTTGTTAATAACAACTTGATTTCTGTAGAGAATGTATGGCGAACGTCAAAATAGAAAAAAAGAAATTAACATCAGGTGTGAAAGAAATGCCAAATGTAATAAAAACTCAAACGAGGCAGCTAGAAATAGAATTAGAAAAAAACAAATATGACATGAAATGTTGCTGTCAGGACAATATAACAAACAAATTACAAATAGTTAAAAAAAGAAATATAGAATTTTTGAAGGGTAGGACTTTATAACTGCCCATATGGTGGAGTGTATATTAAATTTGTCATTCCGTTTGCAACACCTCGAAACATTCACCGGAGACCCAAAAATTTATATGAATATTCTTCATCGTAGTAAAATTCCATGTCGATTTATGTATGCCCGTCGATAGAGCTCTCAATATTAAGGATATAGTTTGGAAATTTCGGACATACATTGCTATAACCACTAGGATGATTGATATAGAAAATGGTATATATCGGCCCATTCGTATAGCCAACATATAAGGGTACCGCCAAATATTGGTATTTTTGGCATATTTTCAACCGAATTGTCTTTAATTTGGTATTTTTGGTTCTCATTGGGTTACACATCCACCAAAATTATCAATATGGGTTTTGGGTATGTCCCATATAATGGTACCCCCATTATTCGGTATTTTGAGTTTTTGAAACTCTTTTTTTAAACTGAATCGAACATGCACATGCCTTTCTGCAACCTCTGCTAAATTTAATTTCATTCGGGGAGATTTATAGTCGGGCAGAACAGCCACACCTTCGAAATATATATGGAAGCGATAACGTCCTTTAATCGGACAAACATTGGGAGTTCGGTGCACCATTTACCAAAAATCAGAGGAAAATATATATTTGGAAGCTATATCTACATCTGAACCGATTTTCTCGAAACTTAACACACATAATTCCAGTTGTAATTCAGTACGCCCTGCCAAATTTCGTGAACATCAAAAGATAAAAGCTAAATCGGACGAAAATAAATATGGGAGCTACATATAAATCTGATCCTATTTTCACCACACTTAGCACACATCATTCTAGAATCAATTTGTTGCGATATACCCAATTATGTGCAAATTGAAAGATACCATTTACTTCAAATCGGACGGACATATATATGGGACTATATCTAAATCTGAACAGATTTTCGGGAAACTTAACACGAAACTTGGCGCACATCATTCTAGACTTAATGCGGAAGATATTTAGGGTCTTTGGTGTACTATTTATATTCAATTGGTGTACTATATTATATATATGGGAGCTATTTCTAAATCTGAACCGATTTTCACCAATTTCAATGGGGTTTGGTATACCATTTACATAAAATCGGACGAACATATATATGGGAGCTATATCTAAATCTGAACCGATTTTCGGGAAACTTAACACGGAACTTGGCGCACATCATTTTAGACTAAATGCAGTACTCTATACCAAATTTCGTGCAAATCGAAAGATATTTAAATACTGTGGTGTTCCATTTACATTAAATCGGGAGCTGTATATATGGGAGCTATTTCTAAATCTGAACCGATTTTCACCAATGTCAATAGGGTTCGTTCTTGGACCAAATAAATGAGCTGTACGAAATTTCATCCATATCGAATAATAAATGCGACACGTACTTTGTTTACAATTTAACATCAACAGACGGGCATGCATAAATCGACTCAGAAAGTGATTCTATGCATATTATCAGAAGGAACCAGGCGTCTATTTCATATGCAAGAGGTCCAGAGGTCATGTACAAAAAATCGGACGAAACTATATATGGGAGCTATATCCAAATCTGAACCGATTCCAACAAAACTTCGCAGACATCATTTTGGACTTAATTTCCGTACTCTGTGCGAAATCGGACAAATATTGGGAGTTTGGTGTATCATTCACATAAAATCGGACGAAAGTATATACAGCTCCCATATCTATATTTAATTCTGAACCGATTTTAACAAAACTTCGCAGACATCATTTTGGACCTAATCCCGTACTCTGTGAAAAATTTTGTCCCAATCGGACAAATATTGGGAGTTTGGTGTATCCTTCACATAAAATCAGACGAAACTAAATATAGGAGCTATATCTAAGTCTGAACCTATTTTAATAAAACTTCGCATACATAACTAAGGACCTGATTCTGTGTCCAATTTTGTCCCAATCGGACAAATATTGGGAATTTGTTGCATCATTTACATAAAATCGGACGAAACTATATATGGGAGCTATATCTGAACCTGAACCGATTTTCTCCAATTTAATAGGGTTAATCCTTGGGCCAAATAAGTGAACTGTGCCAAATTTCATCAAAATCGGATCATAATCGGATCGGATCATAAAAGTGCTTTGTTCACAAAAATACATGGACGGACGGACAGACATGCGTAAATTGACTCAGAAAGTGATTCTATGCATATTATCAAAAAGGACC
>NW_026881160.1:0-110018 GCF_032173495.1 Musca vetustissima | reverse complement strand
ATATAAATAGTTTACTGCATAAACTATCATATGTTGATAACTTTAGTAGGGGCAGCGAAGCGCCACGGGTTCAGCTAGTATTCTATATATATATTTTTTTTGACAGTTAATGAAAAAAATTTTGGCCCAGTTTTACTCTTTTATGGTTTTTTTATTATTAGTATTAGAACCAGAGCTCCGATTTGCTCGATTTTACTCGCGAGTGAAAAATACTCCCGAGCGGGAGTAAGTAAAGAGTACGAGTTTTTTAGGGAGTATACTCTCCACTCTTTTATTTTGTTTGGAAGTGCTCGCGAGTACTCCTTGTTGAAGAAAAAGAGTGTGAGAGAAAACGTTCGAAATAGAGTAAGAGTTCACTCTAAGAGTGAAATCGAGTGGACAAATAAATTTGGTTGTTTGGTTATTTGTGTGTGTGTAGTACCAATTTATTATTTTTTTTTTTTGATTTTGATCTTTTGTTTGCTGTGGGGAGATAGATCATTACAAAAATGAAATGACTTACATAAAGAGAACGCAGAAAACGAGCTTGTTGATGCATGCTTTCCCAGCAGTACTGCAAACCAAACATCACAAAACAAACAAACAATGCACACAAACAACATCAAGTAAAACAACGGTATCACAAAAAAAAATATAATAAAGGAGTACTCGGCAAGAGTGTAATCTGCTCGATTTCGAGCGTATTTCACTCCCACTCGAAAACGAGCGAAGCACCTCCGCTCTTATTTGAGTGGCAGAGAAAAATAGAGTAAACTCTATTTACTTTTTCTACTCGCAGGAGTACTCCCGCTCGAATTCGAGCGAGTTTCACTCTTTATTCGAATTCGAGCGAGCATTTCGGAGCTCTGATTAGAACATACACATATTTTATGAAATTGGATCTAACTAACTCAAAAAGCCATATGTCTTAAAAAAACCATTTATTTAAACATTAAAGCTCGATACAAAAATTGGGGGATTGTAAATATTACTTTATATATTTGTTTTGGCTGAATCTCACAAGTAGTTTGAATATTTTCCTATTCTGACAACATACGATTTATAAGTCCTCTGAATCGTCAAAATCGGTGTAGACGTTCTTGAGTTATAAACGGTGTAACTAACAAAACATTTGATTATTCCAATTTCCCGACTTTTTGATGTTTTCTTCATAAAAAACTTCATAATGTAATTACAAACAGCCGAAGGAAAACGTGAGTGAAATAGGTACAGTCAATATACCATGCTAACATTATTCAAATCTTTAAAAATACATTTGAGGGACCATAAAGGCACATGAAGGACCATAGACACAAACTACATGTAATGTGGAATTGCCTCCATGTAGGATTCGAATTTACATATATTCTTCCAAAATGTAAAACAATGTTCAATACTACTTTCGTATTTTGTTGACGTATTTGTAATCGTATATAGCGAATACTAACATCATTGAACTGTATTGAATGTGTACTTTGATTGACGTTTTCGTTTTTACTAAAACATAAAAACATATGTCTATGTATTGGCAATTTTCTCAAAAATATTCCTGGTGTTGTCTCCTATTAAAGACACGATCAAGTTTCGGATGCAAATTTCTTCACATAACATAACTTATATCTTCAAACTAAATAAATCTTGATTTTTTGGAAAACGTGAACAAATAATGATAACGATTAATCTTACTCTCTCCTTTCGATTTCTTATTATAAAATTTAACTCTAATGAAAATATAAATTTATTTTCATATACAATCGTTTTTTTCAAGGCAATGACAATCCAGATAATTGTAAAAAATCAACACATTTCAGAATTTTCCATAATTGACAATTACTTAAATATGTCCAAAAAGAACTACGAACAGATGAAACCATAAAGGTTCGATATAAAATGTGTGGAAATGCTAATATCTTTCAAAATATATTTTGCAATATTTTCGCGGATTTTTCTCAAAATGTTCTTACTTTCCACTTCAATTACAGACTACTAACAAAAGTTTCAAGTCATATCGGTCCAGCTTTTTCTTTAAAAAAATGTTTCCAAGATTTTCGCGGATTTTTCTCAAAATTTTCTTTCATAAAAACCTTCCCACTGTAATTACCGACAACTGAAAGAAATTTTGAGTCAAATCGGTCCAGCCCTTCTCAATGCGTTAGTATACATTTTTCTTGCTCCATTTTTATATATAAAGATTTTTGAGTATTATACAAATCTACAAATTACTGATAAACATCACTTTTATTATAAACATCAGTCCCGTCTGTTTATTTGGCCACCATTTCATGTTAATATCTTGACACATGTCAAGGTTATTGTTTAATCTAAATCTATTTTTTTAATCATTTCGTTTTTTTGTACGTTAGAATTTGACTACATAAAATTTGTATGCATCTTTGTGAGTTCCATCACAAATATGGATTGTCCAATTCTAAAGAGTGACATCTACGATTAAGCGTCACTTTGCAACACTCTCGTTGCTATAAACTTCACTCACTTTTCGCATTGGATTATGTCCAGCCATCAGCGAGATTTTGTAAGTAATATTATTTCCGATAATAATTCTAATCAATTCAATAAAAACCCACTGTCAATATTGACAACAAAATTATAATTCCTTTTGTTTTATTTATTTTTATTTTTCATATTGCTACGCAAATACAATGCTATACAATGTTACTGGTGTAAAGTTCAAAGTCCCCAGATTTCAAATATGTAACGTTTTATCGGCTCTACCTGAAATGAACTTTTTGCCAAAATATTGGATTCCTGGCCCATAGCGCATTCTTCAGAATTTCGTACCAATCACAAAAACCTTGAGTGTACGGTGCACCAATATGCAATCACATATACAAGGCTAGAGCCAAATACAAATTACAAGTTTTTATACCCTTCACCACACTGTGGTACAGGGTATTATGTCTTTGTGCATATGTTTGTAACAGGCAAAAGGAAACGAGATAGACACATGGTTCCTTTTGAGAATATGCATAGAATCACTTTCTGAGTCGATTTACGCATGTCCGTCTGTCCGTCCGTCCGTCTGTCCGTCCGTCCATGTATTTTTGTGAACAAAGTACAGGTCGCATTTATAATCCGATTTGAATGAAATTTGGCATATGTCACTTATTTGGCCCAAGGACGAACCCTATTGAAATTGGGAAAAATCGGTTCAGATTTAGATATAGCTCCCATATATATATTCGTCCGATTTAATGTAAAAAGTCCCTATATATCTTCCGAATCTTCCGAAATTTGGCAAATCGTAATGAATTAGGCCCAGAATGATGTGTGCTGAGTTTCATGAAAATCGGTTCAGATTTAGATATAGCTCCCATATATAGTTTCGTCCGATTTTATATAAATGGTGCACCAAAGTCCCTATATAACTTTCGATTTGCACGAAATTTGGCACAGCGTAATGAATTAGGCCTAAAATTATGTGAGCTGAGTTTCATGAAAATCGGTTCAGATTTAGATATAGCTCCCATATATAGGTTCACCCGATTCAATGTAAATGGTCCACCAAAGTCCCTATATATATTTCGATTTGCACGAAATTTGGCACAGCGTAATGAATTAGGCCTAAAATGATGTGTGCTGAGTTTCATGAAAATCGGTTCAGATTTAGATATAGCTCCCATATATAGGTTCGCCCGATTCAATGTAAATGGTCCACCAAAGTCCCTATATATTTTTCTATTTGCACGAAATTTAGCGTATCGTATTCCATTAACTCTAGAATGATGTGTGCTAAGTTTCGGGAAAATCGGTTCAGATTTAGATATAGCTCCCATATATATCTTCGTCCGATTTAAGGTAAATTGTGTACCAAAGTCCCTATATATCTTTCGATTTGCACGAAATTTGGCACAGTGTACTAAATTAGGTCTAGAATGATGTGTGTTAAGTTTCCTGAAAATCGGTCCAGATTTAGACATAGATCCCATATATATATATTTATATATATTTATATATATATATATATATTTATATATATATACATATATATATATATATAAATGTATATATATATATCCGTCCGATTTAATGTAAATGATGTACCCAAGTCTCTATATATATTTCGATTTGCACGAAATTTGGTACAGCGTACTGAATTAGGTCTAGAATGAAAATCGGTCCAGAGTTAGATTAGATCCCGTATATATTTTTGTCCTATTTAATGTAAATGGTGCACCAAAATCCCTATATATCTTTCGATTTGCATGAAATTTAGCACGGCGTAATGAATAAGTTCTAGAATGATGTGTGTTAAGTTTTGTAAAAATCGGTTCAGATTTAGATGTAGTTCCCATATATATTTTCGTCCGATTTAATGTAAATAGTGTACCAAAGTCCCTTAATATCTTTCGGTTTGCACGAAATTTAGCACAGCGTAATGAATTAGGTCTAGAATGATGTGTGTTTAGTTTCGTAAAAATCGGTTCAGATTTAGATATAGGTTCTATATCTGACCAAATGAAAAATTGAGTATCGTTTGCAGAATGACATGTTTATGGATCCAATTTCATTTTACTGGTTCTTTAAAAATGCGACGTCTGTTAGGATTCATCTGTTGAATACACATAAAGTGGTGAAGGGTATCATATAGTCGGCCCCGTCCGACTTTACAACTTTCCTTACTGGTTCTTGTTGTGACTTGTTAGTCAAAACCAAAATGTGAATGTATGTCTTTTAATAAATTTTAATAAATAAAACTACAACATTTTCAACACTTTTCTAATATTTATTCAATAAATTAAGATATTTTCTCATTTAATATAAAATTTTAGCAGGAAAATTCTTTGTGGTATTTCCGAAATAGATAAGCTAAAAAATACTCGAGCACAATCAAAGTACCACATAAACAACAATGTTTGTTCGTTTGTTTTCATCAATTTTCCTGTTTACCATCGAAGAGAAAAAAATTACAGAGCTACCGAAAAAAGGGTGTTGAAAGCCCCATTCATTCAAGCAATTTGCTTAAGTAACAAATTTAAATATTTGCAATTTATCTTGAAGAGAAATCTTCACATACGCAAGAACCACAAGACCAAAAACAAAAAGCAAACATAAATGTCTATGTTTTTTTACACCACAAATAAAAAAGGAAAGAAAAGCGAACATTTGAAAATGGGTTGAGAAAATAGAAACTGACATTTGTCTATGAGCCAAAAACAATCCCAGCCAGCAGCAACAACTGTAGGAAAAATCATATCAAATAATGGCATTACAAATTGCCAATTGGGTTAAGAAGTAAAACCAGTGTTCAAAGAAGGAAATCCTAGAAGCCAAGATAAACTAGAATCTCGTTACAAATTTAAGAGTGTAAATATATATGAGGCAATTCGTTGTAAATGTAAATTTAGTATTATATTTTCGAATGTTCATGTGACTTGTACTGAGTGCTATGACATGCATTGTTTCAGTATTTAAAAATATTAAATATATTTGAAGCAACATTTCCATTTCCGTAAGGTGGTAAAATAAAAAAAATACATTAAAGATTATTTTCCGAATTATTTATTCACCAGAATTGGATATGTCAGATTATAGCCACGTTCATGAGAAACACTTTAATAATAAAATTATAAATGTTGATCATTTTTTTGGAAGGATACTTGACGACGCAGTAGAAACTGATGGACAGTCAAATTAGAGCCACATCAGTTAAATAACATACACTTCACCTTATGGTATAGGGTCAGAGGGTGCGTATAATTGATGTCAGCTGTTATACGCACCTCACCCCAATCTCACAGTTTTTACTTGTGGGAAGAGACATTTGTCATCGTATGTAAATCAAAATTATTTAATTACGTTAATACCGACAATTTGGCCTACTACTTTAACATGGACCTATATTAATAATTCTACTGGGAGTACCGTTATATGGGTGGTTACCCCTAAGCTTGTGTCAATATTATTGGTAGGAAAATAACAGCCAGGTCGGTTGAAAACCATATCTAAAATCGCCAGAATACCGAATATTGACTATACCGTTATATAGGGCATATGCTAATACGTGGAACGGTATATTCCATTTTCAATACCACACATCCTAGCTCTAGACGACCATGACTAAAGAACTATATATGGTTTAAATATTGAAATAAATTACATTTACAACATTTATTAAATCTGATGTTTTCAAAATCGGATCATTCCTCTATACCTATTCCCATTCTGTTTTAAAGATCATTTGTCGTGCACCTACATTCCCGATCTAAATCTAAAGGACTGAAAATACATATTTTAATTTATCAGTGATTCAAGATATTTTAATGTTTTGAACATATAAAACATTATATCCACCCTAGTGTGTATCATGTTCCAAATGAAACGAAAACCCAAAAAGTCAAGATTTACTAAAGATTTCCATTGCGTGTATGTACATAAATATATATGTATGGAACTGAGTTGAGAGTGTGAGTGTGTGTGAGTTTGTAAAGACGTTTTCCCGTTTGCAACAAAAATTGCATTTTTCTATGCCAACAAACCATTAAAGAACAAATTGAGGTTCAGATGCATGAACCATTTATAATCACACAAGCACACAGCCACATAAATACCTCGAACACACAAACAAATAAACAAACACTTACAGTCATTTATTCACAACAACTAACAGACTTGTATGAAAACTCACACTGGGTTGAGGCGCCGAATATAGAATATGGGGCATAATCAATTTGTCGTTTCGTTTGTAACAATTACTTGTATAGGTAGACTGGTCTCGAAATAGGACAGCATGAAAAGTTGGAATCAAAAATCGCAAAAATTATCTGTTGCATAACGTGTGTTTCGAGATCGATGATTTCAATGTAGTTCAAAAATCGCAAAAATTATCTGTTGCATAACGTGTGTTTCGAGATCGATGATTTCAATGTAGTTCGATAATATTATAAGTCGGTTATATTTCTATGCAAAACAGATGCCGGGCAAAAAGTGTAGGGTTTTCCGAAAAAAATTCTTGTGAACCTTATTTTCGATTTTTTTTCATACTCTGAACGAAGTAGAGTGTATTTACAGAGCCAACCTGATCCAATCTTTCTAACTCCCATCCTCCCATAACGATATGTAAGAAGAGTGAAGTAGTTGTTTAAATTGTATGTCATGTATAAACAGTTGTGCCTCATACATGTAGATATGTAAGTGTTTAAAAACGGAGGCTAAAATGAAATGTATGTGGGTGTGTTTACTTAACAGCATCCAGATACGGAGCAATAACAACAACAAAAAAAGTGTACAAAAACTAACAGTTCTTGTTTGATATCCATTCATTCATTCCATCCATTCAATTTTGTGTTGCACTCCTTGGAGCTATTCAAGTGTTTATGAGAACTTTTCAATGCAAAAAGAAAACGAACGAAAAGAAAAGCAACGCAAAAGAACCAAAGAAAAGAAATGAACACATTTTTGATAGAATGAGGCTGAGGGTAAAGCTTTTAGCCAACATGTCCCCATGTAACACATATGATCATCATATACTATGTATGATTGTCGTACATGTGTGTCTGTACGATTGTGTGCGTATGTGGTCTAAATGTTGTAATATAAACATATTTTTATATCATCAACCCAAAGGGAATACTTTCAAGTTGTGTTTTTCTTAGACTCGTTTTTTGTCATTTCTTTAGTTGTTGGCTTTTTTGTTTTGTCATTCCTAATATACCGAACATACCTTAAGGCATCAAAAGGCATTTCTTTACAACAAGAATAGGAAGATGGCCAAAGTTTTTCATAAAACTATTTAAGAAAATCAAATATTTTAATGGAAATCATTAAATTTTATACGGATAAACAAATTGAAGTTTTTACTACTTAAATAAAGTATTTATTAGGAGGTGGCCATTAGGGGTCAAATTTTGCCACAAGCCTGGTGTTTTTTTTTTTAATAGGGAGACTTACGAGTGATATCGATAGGGCTTAAAGGTAACGTAAATTATATTTGGGCAGATGAAACCGTATAAGTCAAAAACTGCCACCACCACAAAGACTCACATTAAATTTTGAGTGTATAGGTAGAGTGTATATATGTCATTCCGTTTACAGCACTTTTGTAGATCAATTCTCGATCAGAGTAAACTTTTGTGTCGATCTGTGCAGAAATTGCCCCACTACATAAAACTAATTGAGTTCTTTCATTATCCTTCTGGTACTAAATTTTAGTGGACAATAACTTTTTACGCCAGCTGGTGCCCGGGTCTTGAATTTAAATTTTTCCACTAGAATATAATAAAACCATTAAGGAAAGTAGTAAAGTCGGACGGGGCCGACTATATGATATCCTTCACAACTATGGGTGTATTTAAAAGATGCATCCTAACAGAAGGGCCATTTATATGAAATTGGATGAAATAAAATATGTGACCATTATCTAAATGTGAATCGACTTTGATCATAAACTAATTAAACTAATATATGCACGTTTTCTTCCTAATGGATATATTTTGGGTCCTACTTAAAATCGGACGAAACTAATGGGAGATACAACTAAATTTGGACGGATTTCAACAAAACTTGACACACCATTGGCTAAACCATTTTAAGTACGTTGTGCAAAATAAATCAAAATGTTACACAAACTTTAGTACGTTGTGCAAAATTGTGTGGCAATCTGCCTAACTTTGGGTCTTAAAATAGGACAATTTTCAGAAACTTTACACACATCATTCTGGACTCAATTCAGAACACACATCATTCTAGGGTTTATCCAGTAAGCTATGCCACATTTCGTTCAAATCGAAGGATATATAGGGACTTTGGTATACCATTTACATTAAATCGGTCGAACATATATATGGGAGCTATATTTAAATCTGAACCGATTTTCACGAAATTTTGCAAACATCATTCTAGACTCAAGTCAGTACGCTATGGCAAATTTCGTGGAAATCGAAAGATATATTGGGACCATTTATATTAAATCGGTCGAAAATATATGGAAGCTATATCTAAATCTGAACCGATTTTACCCAATTTCAATAGGGTTCGTCCTTGGCCAAATAGACTAGCTGTGCCAAATTTCATCCAATTCGGATAATAAATGCGACCTGTACTTTGTTTACAATTTAACATGGACAGACAGACAGACAGACGGACGGACATGCATAAATCGGCTTAGAAAGTGATTCTATGCATATTCTCAAAAGGAACCATGTGTCTATCTCGTTTCCTTTTGCCTGTTACAAACACATGCACAAATACATAATACCCTGTACCAGAGTGTGGTAAAGGGTATAAAAACGTGCAAAAGTGTTCGAAATGAGTTGTTTTACATTTCAGTTATACCCAGCCCAGCCTGGCCCGTCACTCCCCGTCCCCTGGATTTCTTGCATCGTATATTCAGATTTAGCAAAATGTGATTGTTTAAGTAAGAATCGCTATTTAAAATGGTTAAATAGTTAGCCTTTAATTTGAAAGGCCGTAGCCATTGAAATCTGTCTAATCCTTTTTATTACACCCTTGTAATAGTATGATGCTGACAGATCTCAACGGCCTTTTGTTTACATATTTGAGTTTGTGCCACCTTTAGGCATATTTGTGTTATTATTATTACTTGGATAACTTTGCTTGTAACCTGGCTACACAAACATATTGTTGATCAACACTAGGGCTTAATTGTAAGCCATCGTATATATTGCTGTACATTACAGGTAATATTGTTTACCAATAAATACTCGGCATTGGTCGAACCCTTTTACCAATAAAACTATTGTGTGTTATTTGTTTCTTTTATTTTATTGCTCACGAGTGCGTATTGGATGCACTGACTCTAATGGGACTGTACCTACCAAGTCCCTACAGTGCAGACTTAAGTCCCTATAGTGCGGACTTAACAGTGATTTTTGTAATGTCGGCATCTTTCAAATAAAGGAGGGTGCGAAAAGCAACAACCAAGCCGCAAAATTACTTACGTCACAATCTCTTAAAAATTGGAAAGGAGAATACCATAAAGAGAATGAAATATGTTTCGAAACCTAAAGAACATGTTACAGATAAACCAGCTTCAGATATATTGAAAGAACTAAAGTAAAAGGTTTAAGTGGCCATTGAGACAACTTTAATGTGTGAAAAGGAAAACATTGCCTTTTTATCCCCTTCACCACACTGTGGTACAGGGTATTATGTCTTTGTGCATATGTTTGTAACAGGCAAAAGGAAACGAGATGGACACATGGTTCCTTTTGAGAATAGGCATAGAATAATTTTCTGAGTCGATTTACGCATGTCCGTCTGTCCATCCATCCGTCCATGTATTTTTGTGAGAAAATCGGTTCAGATTTAGATAGAGCTCCCATATATAGTTTCGTCCGATTTATGTAAATGATGCACCAAACTCCCAATATTTGTCCGATTGGAAAAAAATTCGCACAGCGCACTGAATCAAGTCCATACTTATGTATGCGCAGTTATGTTGGAATCGGTTCAGATTTAGATATAGCTCCCATATACAATATCGTTCGATTTTATGTGAATGATGTACCAAACTCCCAATATTTGTCCGATTGGGACAAAGTACTGCACAGAGTACTGATTTAGGTCCAGATTGACGTCTGCGAAGTTTTAATAAAGTCGGTTCAGATTTAGATATAGCTCCCATATATAGTTTCGTCCGATTTTTTCTGAATGATACACCAAACTCCCAATATTTGTCCGATTGGGACAAAATTGTGCAGACTGATCTCTGCAAAGTTTTGTTAAAATCGGTTGAGATTTAGATATAGCTCCCATATATAGTTTCGACCGATTTTATGTGAATGGAGCATCATACTGCCCACATTTGTCCGATTGAGACAACATTTTGAACAGAGTTCTGAATTGGGTCCAGCCTGATGCCTGCGAAGTTTTGTTAAAATCGGTTCAGATTTAGATATAGCTCCCATATATAGGTTCGTCCGATTTTATTTGAATGGTGCATAAAACACCCAGTATTTGTCCGAATGAGCAATATTTTGCATAGCAAATGCAATAAAAGAAAAAGTTATGTGTGATAAGGTTTGTTGAAATCGGTTCAGATTTTGATATAGGTCATATATATATATATATATATATATCTACAGTGAGTGAGTGTAATAAGTATTTTGCCTCTATACAAATTTGACAAAATTTTAATATATACGCCTAAAGCCAGCATACTAAAGATGTAAAATGAATTATGTATGAGGGGATATGTTTGTGGACATATTTAGATCTTATTTCTGCAAGAATCACTGCGAAAGACCTATTGGTCTCGAAGATATCGGCCAAAATCTATACCAACCCAAAAATGATTATCACAAAAATGTAATTTGCTTTTTATTATCATTTTTGAAACAATCATTATATAACACACGCTTTGTCTTTTTATAGTTACCACTGCGGGTAACCACATACTAAAAGCGATTTGGCGACGATTCCAGTAAACCACTGCATTTTTCGCGAATATTTTCTCACATTTACGTTCAATACATTCTCCAGCAATTTTTCATTTAATATATGGTAATTTCTCGTCCTAATCTCGTCCTAAATGAGAGTATTAGATGGTCGTCGCGGCTTCAAAGCATCCCAAATAAATTTAGAATAATAAAAAGGAGGTTTTTCAAAATATATCGCGAGTACAGGACCCTAAAAACTATTAAAACCAAAATCCGACAAACAAATTATTAAAAAAATATCGGCAAACCCCATTTTTCTGATCTAGGAACCAATATATGCGATGAAAATTTAAAAATAATTATCGAAAAATGAGAAAAATTTAAAAATAACCGAAAGTAATTACAGATAACGTGTATTTTTGCCCGCCTATATTCGTATATATATATATATATACATATATATATATATATATATATACTAGCGGGGAAAACATTTATCACGGCAAACATATTTCAAGCATTTTCGTTGTATGGGGCGTTGCCCAGCAATATTGCTATATATATATAATATATATATATATATATATATATGCTAGCGGGCCCGGCAAACGTTGTCTTTAGAATTTTAGATTTGTTTTTAAACCCTCCACTATAAGGTAGAGTGTACAGATATTTGTAATATTTTTTTTTTAATTTTTGCATTCTAATGTTTCTGTTGATATAAATGTATTAATATTCAAATTCGTGGAAAAAAATAAATTTTAATAAATTTAAATGCGCATATAAGTTTGACTTTCGGATTTAATTACATTTTCCCAATATATTTATAAGACTTCCTCATTACGGTAGCCCAATATTAAGTTAGCTTTTTATACCCTCCACTATAAGAGAAAGCTTTGAAATTTGCACATACATTACTACTCCTAGTATATTTGGTATTGAAATGTTCCATATTGGTTCACTTTTAAAGGTAGCCCCCATAAAACGGTATTTTGTAATATGAGGAATTTTGACGATTTTTTCAACAGAATTGGTACTAATTTTATTATATTTTGGTTTGTCATTGAGCAGAAAGTTTCCGTACCAAAAATTATTAATGTTTTGGTAGCTCTCAATATTCGGTATTTTGAAGATCTTGACCACGGCCTTCAACAGAATTGCTTCTAATTTAATAGGGATACTTACTGAGCAGAAAATATCTCTACTTAAAACTATCAATATATAATATTCGAAATTTGGTTTAATTTTATATTTTGGATCATCATTAAGTACAAATTGTTCCTAACAAAATTTGCCCAAGCTTCCAAAAAGACTCCACATTATTCGATCCTTTGGGGATTTGGGCATGTTTTTCAACCTAATCATCTGTAGTTCGTTGTTTGCTTGTTTTATTTGGTAGCACAAATCCTACTAAAAGTTATCAATATTGGTCCACCTTTGTGGGGTAGCCCCTATATAACGGTACATATAATATTCGGTATTTTGGGGAGTTTGGTTACGCTTTCAAGCAAATTGGCTGTAATTGTTTTAGATTATCATTGAATATAAAATATCATTACAAAAATTATCAATATTGGTTCAAGTTTCCGAGTAGCACCCATATAATGTTATCCTCCATACCATTACTCATGTGGTGTCAAATCTTCCTAGAAAAAGCTAATATATCACCATTCCAATTGTAGTAGCTGTAATATGTCATTCCGGTACATTTTTGCAAAAAATTTCTATTTAGGTCCAAGTTTCGATATTTTAAGTAAAGACCGAATTTTCTCAATGAGTTGGCTATAATTAGGCATAATGGATTCCAGTGAATAAATAATATCATCGCAGAAATTATGCACTATTGCTTAACGTTTTAAAAATACGCCATAAATATTTCTCGTTTAATTTTTCGATATGTTTAAGCTCTTACCCCCATTTTTGTAATTTGCAATTTTATAGTCACATGTTCAACCTAAATAGGTGTATTTTGTTATAATAAATGTTTTCGATGTAAATTTTGGTATAACCTTCACATTAGGTATTTTGCCTTGGCTGGTTTACTGGTTTTTCGTTAATTGTTCTCTTTCCAGTTGATCTTGATGATAGATTTTTGTAGAGAAAATATCTTGTATATTAGTTTTGTCTGTGATACATATTTTTTGAGTCGGTTATATGCGAGGTGTTCTGTATATAAGTTCAAAGATATTGACAAATGTTTAGCCATAAAACCACCATAAAATGGTACCACCTGATTTGGTACTTTAAGGAACAACATGTTCCTATGGAACTATTACTATTATTATTATCAAGCAAATTTCCTGAATGGGCACGAACTTCATTCTGAATGTCTTCTGATTTTTCATCCTAGCATCTGCCACAACATTTACGTGCATTCTATGGAAAATGTGTACATACAATGATCATATAAAATAGTTTCAATACAATGTCAATCCAATTGAAAAAAATAATAATAAAATATTTAGAAAATTTTTCAATAATTGACAAATGTAGACTTAGAGGAATGATACGCGGCCAATTTTCACCCAAAATATCTCAAAATAACATCTATGACGTGGTGCAACCAAAATAGCTCGATAATAAATTCGTGGAAATGCAAATATGCTTCATAAATTTTTTTGCAAATTTTTCGCGATTATCAAATTTTGTGAACCTTTTAAACCTTTCCTAAAGCTCCACGAACATTTCAAGACTAGGATAAGAAAAATTCGTTCAGCCGTTTTCGAGTTTTAGCGAGACTGACGAACAGCAATTCTTTTTTATATATAGATAGAAGAAGAAGATGAAATTATACTCCTGTTTTTAGGTTGTTGTGATGTAAGTAAATTTTCATGACAGATTTGTAAAATTTGATTTTTATTAGGCTCAGCGGTAACATCTCGCTTGTCCCTGTTTCTTCAGACTATTAATCTAGACATTGTCAAATCATATGATCACATATATTTACTTGTTGATAAGGTAAATGCTATACAATAAAATAGTGACGAAGAGTTCCACAAAATATACATGGAAACAGAAAGGGTTGGTAAGCAAAAGTACAGGACAAATTTAATGAGTTCCAACTCCGATTTTTTATAGATAACATTATTTGTGCCATATTTGTAATATGAGACACGCAGGTTTTTGGAAAATAAAAAAAAAACTTTTTGATTTCGGAAAAAAATATTGATATCCGTTTTATTAAATTCCCACTATTAGACATTGTGGGAATTTCAAACATTCTTCGGTATGTTCAAGGTTCTATTATATCAATAGCTTTCTGCAAGGAGTTTCCATTAATTTGAGATATCCTCATGGTAGAGGGTTTAAAAAGTTCGGCTGGGTCGTACTTATAATCGTTTTTACTTGTTTTTCTTTCATTTGTTATGTTATGTAATGGTTTGCAATTTTGTATGGCTCTAACAATTTTATTTCTTATTTACCTTTTCAGGTAAGAATCGATGTGAAAATGAAATTGTAGACAAGTGCAAGTATACGTAAGTTAAAAAAATATTTATTAATAATAGGGAACTTTTAAAGTAGTGGAGTGGAATGAACTTTTAAGTTATGGGATTTCACCATAAAGTGGATCTATTTCTTTTGGCAATATTAGACTAGGGAGTTTGTCGATAATAATTAGTAAAATTACAAAATATCCAAATATGTGGGATATAGTTTATAAGGAGATATATTGGACCTTTTCCGAGTAATAACAATTCATTTTTATTTAATAGTTATAATTCAAATTACAATGATTTTTATATCGAAATTTATAATTTGCTGACTTCAATGTATCTGTATATTTTCGATTTTATAATTTCCAATTGAGTACTTCAATTTCCCAAAACAACTGTCTGCTTTGGAGATTTAATTTTCAATTAATGCTATGTCCCAAAACTTGCATGTCACACTCTTTCGGATGCTCATTGCAATCCTGTTTGCTTTTTATTTTGTGCAAACAAAATAAAGTTTCCTTCCAAGAACTGTCAAACTGGTATGTGAATAGTCATGCAGTATTTCGCCTCCATTAAGGCATTTATACAACCAATGCAGAGAAGTCAGAGAAAAAATCTCTTCGACACAAAAAATGCTACCACTTTAAGTTGTTCCACAAACATGTGCCACATTAGCTGCAGAGCAAAACAAAATTAAACTGCATTCGTGTGTGTTTGTGAATGCATATTGCATGATGGCCGACCGCCCACAAAAGATTGTGGAAAATAGCCAACCAGGATACAGTCGTTGCTCGCATTTCTTGCCGGTTCGTTCTTCGCCATATATCATTGTGGTGGACACATATTTCTGCACAATCAGCATTAATGTCATGTTAAATGTCAATAATCTACGATGCACAAACTTAGCATTGGTCAATTGCAAAACGACAATTTTGTTACATGTCGAGAGTAAAGTTCCACGCTTCGATTTTTTGAAACGCTACAAAATGGAATCATATCTTTTTGCCAAGCTAATGGTATTTGTTGTTGCCGTTGGTGGTTATGCAGGCGGTCATGGTCAGCTAGAATACATGGAAATAGCTTGAAAAAATGTCGAAACTGTAATGTGGACAAAAAAAGGAGGAAATGAAAGGCGATTTGTAAAATAAATATCTTTGGACATTCACTTAACGAAGGGATTGGAATAGATGCCGAAATGTCCTTCATGAAGTAAAATGAGGCTGATATTTTGACATATTTCTAACGAAAAAGTAAATGAAAATTTCGTTTCTAAGTATTTTCGCAAATTTTCTATTACTCTATTGATTGCATATACAACATAGCTTTTTTAGATGAATCATTTCAACATGTGATATACATTGGGTATAAGCTATGAATGATATTGAGCAATCACAATTTTAAAGGAAAGTTAAAGAATGAAAGGATAACTTGCATCTTTCAAAGCTTTCAAACTTGCACCAGCCTGACAGAATCGGAATATGAAATGAAATATTAACCAAGGTTTATTCATAAGGTTAACAGGGAGGAGGAATTCGAAGTCTTTATTGACTGCCAAATTTATTGTTTGAAGAATAAATAAACAAAAAGTATTTTATTCGAACCAAAATATGTATGTACCCAAAGTGGTCATTGCCGTCCGACTTTTTAACTTTCCTTACGCGGTTTTTTATTGGCCGTTACACCACTTTCGATCCCATGTGTTACATACACTTATCTTCACATTTTTTGTATCAATGTGTGAAAAACATGTTGTGTACCTTAATATACCAGAGGTTGTTGTTGTGCTTATTTTAATAATTTATTAGAAAAGTTTGTAAAATATAAAATTATGATAACTGACTGCCTGCGCCGTACAGGAAATAAGCAATATTTATTTAGGCCACAATTAGAACAGTTGCTGTGTAGGAGTAACTTTTTCCGAGTTCAATGTATTCCATAATGGGAAAGTAATTTAGATGATGTCAAATTTTTTATCCGGATACATATACAGTTTTAATGCAAATGTGGTAATTGGATGTGTCACAGAGTAAAAATGTAAACCAAAGTATGATATAATTTTTATTTTCAATCGATTTAATAGATATTTTATATACTAGGGAAATATTATATTAAAATTATAATTTTTCTTGAATATGATCTTTTTCGTTGGTTTTCCAAACTCAAAACACTGTTCATCGATTACAAATAAAAAATATTTCTCCTACCCAAGCAACTAATAATATATCGAACAAACAAACCAAACAAATCTCATTAATCATTCTGATTGTAAATGGAGAAAACTTTCCATACCCATGTGCCTGACATATATTACTTCTTCTCACCACTCTGTTCCACTTTCTTACAACTCATGGATTATCTGATAAATAAGTATTTTCAAAATTAATTTAGCTGATTTCACCAGGACCCAAGTCTAAGCAGCAGCAGCAGAAGCATCGCACAAATCCCATGGTAATGACATCAATTACATTTGCTTTGCATTTATTTGATTTCCACGTTTTCCTTTTCTAGCAAATAGTGCTAATAATTCTTGGATTTCATTACTGCAAAACAACAACAAAAAACCTCTGGTGACCAGTAAATTATGTTTGTTCAGCATAACACTCTCGAATGCACTCGAAATGTTATAACATCACCATGGAGTCCTACGTGGTTTATGACTAAAATAAGGAAGAAATATTGTAGAGAAAAAAAAAACAAAAAGTGGATGTATGAAAAAGGAAAACGAAAATGAAATACGTATTCACCTTTGCTGGAGCCAGAAAATTTACGACATTTTTATGAGTTGTTTTTGGTGTGTCGTACGCTGCCGTGCTATGGCATGCCGTATACCAACACCACCGAAAAAGGTGTTAAATCAACTCTATACCGAAGAGGCCAATTTAGAATTGTTCATTTCATTCTGTTTCGTTTCATTGCTGTTGTAGATATTCGTGCAGTGTTCGTTCCATTGTTTTTTCCTCGGTGCCTGTTGTTACTGATGATTAATGTAAGTGGGTGGGTTTAACTTAAATGCAAAGTACTCAAATATATATTGCAACAATGCGATGTGAAAAGTGGTTAAATATTTTTTAAAAGAAATCCTGCCTGGTAGATGTACTGTTGTGTATCGCTTTCATAGTAAAGGAGGTTACATGATAAAGCGGACGATTTTTATTAAATTAAAGATAGTTAAAAAAATTTTATTACATATCCGCTTCTAGGTTATACGGTCCAGCGTGATATGCGGGATATATTGACATTAATGTTTCGTTTACAAAACTATCTTTGAAATACATTTAAATGTACATATTTATTCCTAATCATGCAAATGACCATTCTCTTGTTCAAAGCAAGAGGAAGACCTAGTCTCAAACAATTTTGGATACTCGTATATATTTGCTGTTTAACAGAAACCCATAAAACGGTTGTCTTCACGGGGATATTATAAGCACTACCTTAAGGTCGAATGTATTAAATTTGTCATTCAATTTTTAACACCTCGAAACATTCACCGCAAAACCAATTATAAATATTTCTGATTGGATAAAAATTATATGTAAATTTTGTCATGTCCGATAGAACTCGGAAAATTTAAGATAGAGCACAGACATTGTGCACATACATGACCACAATCCCTAGTATGTTGGATATTGAAAAAAAACGTAAAGAATTCAGAATTAAAACAAAAATATTCAAAATTGAAAAAATTGATTGTGATGTGTAAGCGGACAAAACTGGAACACTCTCGCTTTAAAATAAAACAAGCGAAAAAGCGTTAAGTTCGGCCGGGCCGAACTTTTGATACCCTCCACCATAGTTATACTGACAGGTACTTGAAATAAAAATATGGGGAACATTCTTTGCACCAAATTTTGCCATCTTATTAGTTCTTCCAAAATTAGTTCGAGTTCGAACATGGGGAATATCGGTCCACGAATGTGGGATGTATTTAAAACCCTATATGCACCATTATTAAAATTTTAGAACCATTTAGTACGAATGTTCTGCCATAGTATGTTCTCAAATCTACCTCTATATCTCAACCCTACACATCCATTCCGAAATTTGGTTTAATTTTTACACTTTGTACTCTTGTAATACTTATTTTGGAAAAAAATCACATATAGCTTCACCTAAATCCAAATTGAATATCAGTTAGTGCATTGAGTATCAGTTAGTACTTTAGTAATCATAAGTACGAATTTCCAACGCTTCCCACATAACCCAATCTTAATTCCACATTTCAGGATTTTCTCGGTTCACCTAAAACCAATTTGTATCACATTTAGTACCACTTAGAACACATAAGTAAAAATTTCCATTACTACCGACATCATGCAATACAATTGACAATTGTTGGCATTTTTGAACGACATGGTTTTTTACAGTGTTTATGTTCAAATATGTATGTATTTTATTCATACATATCAGAAATGCATTAATTCATTAAAAAATATATAAAAAATGTTCAAAATTTAAAAAATTTAGATCAAAAGTTATTAAACATAAAATGGCTTAAAAACAAAAATTAATATGGTGAAAAATACAGTTAATTTCGTAATCTTATTTGCCCATTTGAAATTTTGATAAATCGAAGCGAAAAGTTATAAAAATCCTTTTTTTACCCGAGTTTAATGGGCATGTTCAAAGGTGCCCCATCCATGGCATTTTACGGAAATTTAAAATAACTTTTTTTGTAATAAATATATATGAAAGAAATTACATTAGTTATGTTTGAAATGATTGTTGGAATGCCAAAAATTTGCTTGGCGAAGGAAAACAATCACAGAATTCTTCCTGCGCCCTTACAACCAAATGAATAAAAGTTTACAATGACACTGAGAAAACATGGTCACCCATGCACAATTTTTCGACAACTGAAAAATCAAGTCAAAGTGGTTTACGCATATAGAGAACAAGATTGCCATATACAAAAATGTAGTTGCGGGTCGGAAAAATATTAAACCAAGATTTTATGAGCGCTGTTCAAAGGTGCCCCCCTCTCCCCTACCATTTAGTACCCAAAAGTATTATTTTATTAAACTGAATCCTGACCCTAATCCTACATCCCTACAATGATCCTAACTCCAAACTTCATTGTTCCAGCTCTATCGGTTCACCCAAATCCAAATTGTACCAATTATAGTACGATTTAGTACTTTTTGTACACATAAGTAAAAATTTCCAAAACTACGTACAAATCCCAATCCTACACTCCGACGGTAATGTTAATTTAAATTTTCAGGATTCCAGCACGATTTCTACCTCCTAATCAAATTTGTACCAAATATAGTACCATATAGTACCTTTCGTACACATGAGTACACGCTTTCCAAACTCTCCTCATATCGACCCTA
This sequence comes from Musca vetustissima, assembly GCF_032173495.1. Taxonomy (NCBI): domain Eukaryota; kingdom Metazoa; phylum Arthropoda; class Insecta; order Diptera; family Muscidae; genus Musca; species Musca vetustissima. The sequence continues at coordinate 89,912 of NW_026881160.1, read as the reverse complement.
CTTCTCAACGTTAACTTACATTCCAAATTTCAAGTTTTTACCTCACTCCATTCATCATCATTTCGTACTTTTCGGATAGTTCTAGTTCGAATTTCCAAAAACCCTTAAGTATATCTATCCTACATTCAATCAACGACCACTAACCCAAATTTCACAGTTCTAGCTCCACCGGTTCGCCAAATACAAATGGTATCACATTTAGTACTTTTCGTACCGTTCTAGTACGAATTTCCAAAAACCCAGCCTTATCTGCCACCTTTGGACCAAGAGTGACCCTTACCCAAAATTTCGAGATTTTAGCTTCAGCCGTCTGGGCGTTGATGAATCGTTAAATCAGTCAGTCAATCAGTCACTCAGTCAATCACTTTACTCTTTTATTAGTATAGATATATATAGTGTTAATTATCGAACCTTATGTTCTAGTTTTTTCGTATCTTCCGGAGATGAAATGATTACAACAGAATCTTAGAAACAACCTCAAACACGGAACAAATCATATAACTACTTTATTATAAAAAGGGGGTTATATGGGGACGACCCCAAAAAGGGGCCGAATATTAAAAATTTCTGGTAGCGATATTTGTTACCATATACGACTACAAAATACCAAATTGCAGCGAATTCGGTTGAAAAACGCGCTCAAGAACCCCAAAATACCGAAAATTGGGGGTACCCTTATATGGGAGCAATCCGAAAAAATTGACCTATATTAATAATTTTTTGTGAAGAGATTTGGTTTCTATAAAGAACTCAAAATACTAAATTACAGCCAATTCGGTAGAAAAATACGATCAAAACCCTTAAAATACTGAAAATTAGGAGGTACCGTTGTATGGGGGCTACCAGAAAAAGTGGACATATATTTATAAATTTTTGTGGAGACATTTAGTATCCAATAAGAACTTAATGTACCAAATTTCAGCGTATTCGGTTTAAAAACGAGCTCAAGAACCCCAAAATACTGAAAATTGGGAGGTACTGTTATATGGGAACTATGCCTAAACGTGGACCGATATATCCCATCTTCGAACTTGACCTGCCTGCAGAAAAAAAAATACTAACGTATGCAAAATTTCGGCACCCTATCTCAATTGCTTCAGAAGACATCGTGATTACAACAGACGGACGGACGGACGGACAGACTGACGGACAGGGCTGGATCGTATTAGAATTTTACCCTGATCAAGAATATATATACTTTATAGGGTCGGAAATGAGTTACAAACGGAATGACGGAATGATGAGTTACAAACGGAATAACAAAATTAATATACCCTCCATACTATGGAGGAGGGTATAAAAACCCGTAAGGAAAGTAGTAGCGTCGGTCTGGCCGACTATATGATACCCTTCACTACTTTGCGTATATTCTACATATGTATCCTTACAATTGCATGTCAATGTTCCTTCCTGATTTATGGCTAAACTACACAACTCACCCATATGTGATCAGTGACTAAGTTGCAGAATATCCCATGGACAATATGAACCATATTGAATTGTATGAATTTTCGATACATGTTGAAGCCGGATTTTCGGTGTTTTTTGAATTTTTCTTATAATTAGAACCAGGTATGGTTCGTCTGACGAATTTGTCGAAAACGCCATATACCTGTATAAAATGTAATAAAAGTATAAAAAGTCATTTATTCGAATATTATTACCATATAGCGTTATTTTCAAAAATACATATTATTTTTACATATATCTGTTTGTTCCTTACTAGAACTAATACCAAATTCTAAACTTTTTGGAGATTTTTTTTTTTGAAATTTTATATGGATTTCAGTAAAGCATACGTAATTTCCAAATTCATTAATGGAAATAGGTATTTTGTCAAAAACCTAATGGTTTTGGGTGGGTTTCTGACGTATGTAACATACGTCGAAAATGTATGTCATTTACGTCACTGTTTCTGACGGACCATCTCTGATTAGGACGCGATACTGGATGCGCTATTCGGTACGCCACACTGTTAAAAATTTAATCTCAATCAGACACCCGTTCGATATACATATGGAAGCTATGGCTGCATCTGCATCAATTTCAACAAAACGCCATAACGACATTCATGTCTCAATTTGATAAGTTATGCAATATTTCGTGTTAATCGGATAAAAATTAGGAGTTTTCAGCACCATTTATGTAAAATTGGACGAATATATATGTACATGTGGGAGCTAAATCGAAATCTGAACAGGAAAAAGGAACCATTTGTCTATCTCGTTTCCTTTTGCCTGTTACAAACATATGCACACAGACATAATACCCTGTACCACAGTGAGGTGAAGGGTATAAAAATGCTTAGGTATAGCCTCCACATAAAGGAGGCTTTATATACTGCCAGAGAAGGTTCACTTAAGAGATTCAGCATATTTGACTGAATCCAAATAAATACACATATTGGGATTATAATCTATACAAGCCCATATAATGGAGATGTCATAGAAAATGTTCACATGTTCCTTGAACAGAGCTCCGATTTGCTCGAATTTACTCGCGAGTGAAAAATACTCCCGAGTGGGAGTAAGTAAAGAGTACGAGTTTTTTAGGGAGTATACTCTCCACTCTTTTATTTTGTTTGGGAGTGCTCGCGAGTACTCCTTGTTGAAGAAAAAGAGTGTGAGTCAAAATGTTCGAAATAGAGTAAGAGTTCACTCTAAGAGTGAAATCGAGTGGACAAATGAATTTGGTTGTTTGGTTATTTGTGTGTGTGTAGTACCAATTTTTCTTTTGATGTTGATCTTTTTTGTGCTTTGGTGAGATAGATCATGTTCAAAAAACATAAAAGGACATTGATTATTTTGTTTATTGAAAATGTTTACACAAGTGAGGTACAAATAAAAATCTTATATGAAATGACTTACATAAAGAGAACGCAGAGAACGAGCTTGTTGATGCATGCTTTCCCAGCAGTACTGCAAACCAAACATCACAAAACAAACAAACAATGCACACAAACAACATCAAGTAAAACAACGGCATCACAAACAAACAAAAATAAATGAGTACTCGGCAAGAGTGTAATCTGCTCGATTTCGAGCGTATTTCACTCCCACTCGAAAACGAGCGAAGCACTTGCGCTCTTATTTGAGTGGCAGAGAAAAATAGAGTATACTCTATTTACTTTTTCCACTCGCAGGAGTACTCCCGCTCGAATTCGAGCGAGTTTCACTCTTTACTCGAATTCGAGCGAGCATTTCGGAGCTCTGTCCTTGAATCACGTGAATCGTAATCCACATTGATTACTATGTCACATGATGATTCTAGCAACATTTATTCCATAGCATCAAAAGCAACTATACTATAAACACGTAGGATCTAAAATTAATTTTTTTATGTCTAGAAAACATTTTGACCCCTATCCACTTACATTACCCTCTCTATATGCATGAAAAGTATTTAATAGATATATAACTGAGATAAATTATAAAATATTTTATGAACTCTACCGTAATAAAATATATTACAAAAAAGCCTTTTGTAAGGAAAAACAAAGATTTCTAAACGATTTAAATATGATGTTGTTGTTTTTTTACTATTACGACTTTAAGATCATCATTGACATAAAATCACCCATATTAAAGCTGATAAAACAGACACATACAAACAACTATAAAACAATACACAGCTCATAAATAATCAAAACATCTGAGGAAGATATGAATAATGTTACAACAAGGGGGAGTAAACTGGGCCAAGAAACCTAGTAAAAGAAGAAGAAGTTTAAACATTTGCATTCATTGAATTCCCCTTTGTATGTGAAAAAACCCAAAAAAAAAAGATTGTTATCAAATTTCTCCAAGTGCTAACACACATAAACATAGATTGATGACTGTCGGCAATGGACCAAAAACTTTCGCATATGAAATGTGGATGTGTAGCAGGGAAGAAAGTAACAACAACAGCAATAGCAAAAAAAAAAAGAAAAACACCCACACACACACAAACAACTTTTCATCAATAATCGTCTTAGATGGCACCACAAGGGAGCACAAAGACAAAAATAACATATTTTGTTGTTTGGCACGGATGAAATTCACAAAACTCAAATAAACAAACATGGAAGTTTGACCTGACCCAATGGGGAAATAAAAAAGATATGAAAAATAGCATAACCTAGTAGCTTGTCTTCAATCATTCAATGACATGAGAAATAAGATAACTAACATCGTTGGAATTTAAGCAGGTAAAGTGACTTAGCAAATTTTTGGAAGATAATTTCTGTAGATGGAATGTACGCTAAACAGCCTATATTTTCAGACGTCAGTGTTTGATACATTTAATCACGATATCAATCTAGTTCATTATTTTGAATAGTCTTTTAGAAAAAGCCTGTAAGGAAAGTTTAAAAGTCTGAAGAGACCGATTATAAAGACGTTACATACGTCATATTAAAATATTAAAATTTCACTTTCAAAACTCTCTAACTCCCATAAAAAAGGTCCGAATTGAATCAAACGACATTTATTTGAAATATAATTTAGTTTTGCTAAAAAAGGTGTAAATTCGTTTATGTTGAAAATTTTTTATTTTTAATATAAAATAAAAATAATTGACATCTATCTACATATGTATATATATAACCAGTAAGGAAAGTAGTAAAGTCGGACGGGGCCGACTATATGATACCCTTCACCACTATGAGTATATTAAACAGGGCTAATAACATGAAATTGGATGAAATAAAATATGTGATATTTATCTAAATGTGAATCGACTTAGATCTATCCATAAACATGTCATTCGTTTGTTACAATGGGACAAAAGTATGTAAATCGACTTCAAAAAAATATCAATAGGTCATCCGTTGGGCTATGTCTGTACTTCTAGAAAACGCAACTACGTAATTCTAATCTCAATTTTGTACGTTGTGCAAAATTTTATGCCAATCTGACTAACGTGAGGAATTTGATGCCCAATTTACTTAAAATCGGGTGAAAATATATATGGAAGCTATATATATATATATATATGGAAGCTATATCCAAATATGAACCGATTTCAACGAAACTAATCACAGGTTAGGTTACACTAATTTCAGTAAGTTTTGTTCCTATCAGCCATATATTGGTCCCTTGGTGCGTCAATTTCTTAAAATCAATCTATAATATATGGAAGCTCTATCTAAATGTCAACCGATTTTCACAAAAACTTGGCACACATCATTCTGTACTAAATTCAGTACGCCAAATTTCGTGCAAATCGAAAGATATATAGGGACTTTGGTGCACCATTTACATAAAATCGGACGAAACTATATATGGGAGCTATATCTAAATCTGGTCCGATTTTCACGAAACTTGGCAGACATCATTCTAGACCCAAATGATTAGGCTGTACCAAATTTCGTGCAAATCGAAAGATATATAGGGACTTTGGGGCACCATTTACATAAAATCGGACGAAACTATATATGGGAGCTATATCTAAATCGGGGCCGATTTTCTCGAAACTTGGCAGACATCACTCTAGGCTTAATTCAGTACGTTATGCAGAATTTCGTGCAAATCAAAAGATATATAGGGACTTTGGGGCACCATTTAAATGAAATCGGACGAAACTATATATGGGAGCTATATCTAAATCTGGACCGATTTTCACGAAACTTGGCAGATATCATTCTAGGCCTAATTGATTAGGCTGTACTAAATTTCGTGCAAATCGAAAGATATATAGGGACCGTTTCCATTAAATCGGTTAAATATATATATGGGAGCTATATCTAAATCTGAACCGATTTTTCCCAATTTCAATAGGGTTCGTCCTTGGGCCAAACAAATGAACTGTGCCAATTTTCATCCATATCGGATCATAAATGCGACCTGTACTTTGCTCACAAAAATACATGGACAGACAGACGGACAGACGGACGGACGGACATGCATAAATCGACTTAAAAAGTGATTCTATGCATATTCTCAAAAGGAACCATGGGTCTATTTCGTTTCCTTTTGCCTGTTACAAACATATGCACAAAGACATAATACCCTGTACCACAGTGTGGTGAAGGGTATAAAAATGAATTGCTGTTCGTTAGTCTCGCTAAAACTCGGGAAAGGCTGAACGGATTTATCTGATATTAGCTTCAGGGAAGGTTTAATAGGTGAGAAGAAATCGAAAACCGCGAAAAATTTACGAAAAAATATTATGAAGCATATTTGCATTTCCACGAAATTAGTATCGAGCTATTATGATTGCACCACGTCGTAGTTGTTATTTTGAGATATTTTAGGCGAAAAGTGGTAGCGTATCGTTCCATTAAGCCTTCATTTAACAATTATGGAAAATTTTCAAAATATTTTTTTTTTAATTAGATTGACATTGTATTGAAAATATTTGATGTGGGAATACAAAAAATAGTTGCTAAGTATATGATTGAATGCACACGCGATCATTGTATGTACATATTGCACATAGAATGCGCGTAAATTTTGGGACAAATGCAAGGATGGAAAATTAGAAGACATTATGATTATGGTCAATATCTTTGAAATTATAAACACAAAACCTCGCATATATCCGATACCAAAATGTGTAACACAGAGAAAACTAATATAAGCAGTCATTTTTACTTGAAATGTGTTCTCTGACTTCCCTTTTCAATGCAAAGTTCGACTATGAAACTCGAATGAGAACTACTAACTATAAACTACTAACTATAAATCGAAATCTAAATGATAGTTTCGGCTCTTGATGTCTAAATTATATGACTTTATTCAAATTTATTTTCCATGAATTCAATTATTACAAAAATTATATCCAAGGAAATTTTAGAAGGGAAAACATCGTTTTCCTGTTCGACAATTTTCATATAACTCAAGAACAAACATCGTTAAATTTCCACGCACATTTGTCAATTATAAATGAATTTATTTTGTATGGCAACAAGACTCGGTCATAAACATCAAATAGTAGATACTCAGAACTGTAATGATCCTTTATGTGAAGGTCATGGTATTACAAACGATGTGTTTTGGACCCAACCCAACTGAAACTTGATATTTTATACTGCAGAGAATTATATCGAATTCTGTGCTTTAGCTTCTGATATAACGACCAAGATATGAATATGGGAAAAAAATTTATCTACACCAATCATTCTCATGCATATTTCTTAGCAAAAAAATAAATAAATAAAAAATTGTTTATGCAAGTATGAATAGAAATTGAAAACCAAATGTAAAATACCGAAAATTATTCATTAACAATATTGCTAAGGCAAGACAACGTTTGCTGGGCCCGCTAGTACTTATATAAAATACTGGTTTTTATTTTTTGACCATAATATATACAGATCAATTGGTCTGCATATATGCCGATTGGAAGTGTATAGAGACCACAGGTCTACAGAGAGGCCACAGATCTCTGTTGAAACCACATGTGTGTATAATGACCAATTGGTATTTTATATAGCACAGGCCTTTGTAAAGACCAATTGGTATGCAAACAGACCGATTGGAAGTGCCTAGATACCATTCCATAGGGTACGAACCTTTAGTGGTTTGGGTAGTATATTACGATTTTAACGAAGAATAGAGTAACTTCGGGAAATAAAAGAATGCTTGAAATATGTCAATGTCGCCTTGATAAATGTTTTCCTAATTAATGAAAACATACATCAAACTTGGTTTTTAATAAATAATTGCAATGTTGAAAATTTAGTAGTAGAAAATGATTGTAAAAGTGTGATTTAAAATTTTTTTTCGAACACTTCGTTTTTCTCGAATATAAAGATGTCATGTGTTTTCTTTATATAATTTATGCGTTTATCTGTAATTACAATCGGTGATTTTTAATTTTTATTCATTTTTGAAGCCGATAATTATTTTTAAATAAAAATGTCTCGTAATGTGGACCACCATAAAAAAGTGGGACCTTTTCATGAGGACGAGGTCGAAACATGGGCGCATTTAATATGCGAGGAGGTATTCTATCCTCTGAAAACTCGATATGCGAAATTACAGGTGCCTCGGTTAGATAATGAAGCAAGGACCTTCAAAATTCCGCAAATCAGGCGGTTCCCTTAATTGGGTGCTATTCCAAAACATTAACATGTATATTTTTACATTCATTGTTACCCAAGAGTGCAATAAATGGAAATTTATCACAACCAATGCACAACCTACCTTTAACTTACTGATCCTCAGTACCCACACATAGTGGTCCACATTACCCGCCAAGTTATTTTTATTGGCAGTTTAGAGTTTTTTGAAATATAATGCAATAACATTTTTATAGACAAATATAAATAATATTTGACCTGGAATATATTTAGCCAACAAATCTACTATGTTGTGAAAACAATTTATTTTTATTTTTACCATTGTTACGCACACAATATCAAAAGAAGAAAATGGTGGACCACATTACCCGAAGTTACTCTAACATAGGTCATCGAAACGATTGGCACCAAACCGATTTTTTAAATCTACCTCTATTCTATACTTTAATATTAATCCTAACTCTTATCTTTAGTATTCCATTTCTATATGCTCAACTAAATGCAAATAAGGCTTTTCATAAACATAAATACCAATTTTTAAACCATTTACATACATCAATACATCCCAACCTAATATTTCAAGATTCCAGCTATATATGCTCAATATATATACATTAAAAGCGCGGTATAAACAGAACAAATTAAGTGTTTTGGAAAATTCCATCTCTGTTATGAACAGATGTTAAATTTGGTTCCGATCTAGCAACTCCTTCATATAGAAACAGGTGCTCAAAAAACGCATCCGCAATTTCTGTACAATGGATAAGCGTGCTATGACTAAATATTTGCATAAAAAGGTTTATCGCAACAAGAAATGCATAATGATATGGTGAATGTGTTAGGTGAAAGTGCTTCTTCATATGGAACAGTGAACCAGTAAGGAAGGTAGTAAAGTCGGACGGGCCGACTATATGATACCCTTTACCACTTTGACTATAATCAAGAGATACATCCTAACAGACCAGACATCGCATTTTTGAAGGACCATTGACATGAAAGTGGACTACTTTAAATATATGATCTGTGTCTATATGTGAACCGACTTAACCGAACGATTAAAAACCGGGTACATTTGTAAATTTAATATAAGTTTGTTTTTTCGTTTATAATTCATCGAAATAATCACTTCCAACCTTATAAAATACATAATTTTGATCAACGTAAAATTCTATGACGATTTAAGATTGACCGTCTGTCTGTTATCTAGCCTCTAAACAACAACATAGAGTTGTCTATTGTTTGCAGGCAGGTCAAGGTCGAAGATGAGCTATATCGGCCCACGCATAGGCATATAAGGATACCCCCATTTTGGGTTCTTAAATTACGCTTAAATTTGGTACAAAGGGTTCTTATTGCGTATCAAAGGGGGTTCTTCACCGAATTCGGTGAAATTTGGTACAATGGATTCTTCTTTAGTACAGCAATCCTCACACACATGTTCTCGGTAAGCTATGCCAAAGATTCGTTTAGACAATTATGTAAATCGATTTAAATCAAACTATTCATGATGCAACAACAATGAGCGCTGTTGAAGATATAATCTCCAATTGATCCACAATCATCAGTTCATTATTAAGTGCACCCTTTAATTCTTTGGTGCACAATTTGCTGAAAATCGGACGTACATATATATAGAACCTATATATAAATCTGAATCGATTTCAATAAAATTTGGAACACTTTAGGCTATCATATCTTCAGTACGTTGTGCAAAATTTCTAAATGCGACTCTTTGGTGCCTCATTTTCTAAAAATCGGAGCTATATCTAAATCTGAACCGATTTCAATAAAACCTTGCACGCGTTAGGCTATCCTAACGTGAGTACGTTTTGCAAAATGTTATGCCAATTGGCCTAAATTTGACTCTTTAGTGCATCATTTGCTAAAAACCGGACGTAAATATATATGGGAGCTATATCGAAATCTGAACCGAATTCAATAAAACTTGGAACACGTTACGCTACACGAACTTCAGTGCGTTGTGCAAAATTTGATGCCAATCGGACTAAATTTGCCTCTTTGGTGACCAATTTGCTAAAAATCAGACGGAAATATGCATGGGAGCTATATCTAAATCTGGACCGATTTCAATAAAACTTGGCACACGTTAGGCTCCACCGACTTCAGTACGTTGTGCTAAATTTTGTGCAGATGAAAAAGCTTTTTGCAGGATGGGTGCCGCATTTGTTAACAGTCGATCAGAAACTCATAAGAATGAACATTTCCCAAGCTTGTTTGGATCGTGTTAAGCGAATAAATGGATTTTAAGCGTCGTGATGAGACATGGATCAACCACTATACTCCACAGACAAAAGAACAATGCAAACAATGGACTGAAGCTGGTGGAAGTGCCCCAAAGAAGGCAAAAATGATTCAATCGGCTGCTAAGGTTATGGCAACGGTGTTTTTGGACTTCAAAGGTATTTTATTGATTGACAATAAATTCAGGGTACTATTGCAACCTTTTGGATCAATTAAATGTACAAATTCGAGAAAAACATAAAAAATAATTTTTCGTCAAGACAACGCACCAGCGCACAAGAGTGTTTTAACAATGGCTAAAATCAACGGATTAATGATTTAGCGCCAAGTGACCTTTAATTGTTCTCAAATCTAAAAAGAAATCCTTGCTGTCAAGCGTTTTACCTCAAATGAAGATGCAATTACAGTTGTAAACCACTATTTTGAAGACCTCGAGGAAAGCTATTTTAATCAAGGGATACTATGATAACCCACCACAGATTTCAGATTTTTATAACTTTTAATCCACCATCAGTATTTCGCTACAGGATATATCCCAATTATTGCTGATTCATACTTTTATTGAATTCATATTTTTTGAAATTCATATTCATATTTTTTGAAATTCAAAAAAAAAAAAGTTTCTCAACTGAAATGTTTTTTCCAAAATGTAAAAATTGTAATGTCAATAATTTTCATTTTACACACATTTTATTCAAATATGTGAAGATAATGGAGAGATAAAAAACAGCAGACGTTTGCGACATTGCTGAACTGGTGGTTTTTATCATTACTGCTAATAACATAATAGGACAAAACATTATGAGTCGAAAATTTCTGATTTCGACCAATTTAGGTACTTATCTGTACTTATCTGAGTATCATACATACTATTATGAACAGATTTATTCAAGATATTCTAATATGTTCATAGAAAATGAATATTAGTTCAGAGGTATGATTACGGTTGATGCTATAACTCCTCGTCATCGAGGAATTTTGGAAGTTTATTTTGTTTATTTTACTTCCATAGGATGGCATGACTGACTGCGAAAATTTCTGCAAAATCAATTCAGTGATTTTTGTGGCTCCAACCAAAAACGTTTCTTTTTTCTATATAAAGATAAATTAAATTAATAATTGGGATTAAGTTCTCCCCATTGTTTCACGCCAATTTTTATAGGGATAATGCGTATGTGCAACCAATTTACTCAGGCAAATTTTGACGTGGGAATCTGTAACCCTTTTTAAGATATAAGCATAGAATGTCTATGTTATTTCAGAGTTGGGAATACTTTTGATGGTATAACTCGACATCCACGCGGAATTTTAGGATTTTATCTAGCCTGTATTTTTTCTATTGGGTAGCATCAGGTGCTGTAAAGATCTCAGTAAAATCTGTTCAGCGGTTTTTGACTTTTCAAACAAAACTTTGGGATTGAATTTCCCCCTAATGTACCGCGCTCATTTTTGTATAGACGATGTGTATTTACACCAACATTATTCAGACAAATTTTGAAGGCCGTACCTGTAACCGTTTTCAAGATATACGCGTATTACATGTTTAGAAATTTTGAGGTATGTTTACTATTGATGCTATAACTCCGCATCCACGCGGAATTTTAAAAGTTTATATAGCCTATGTTACTTTCAGGCATGCCCCGACATACAGTGTAAATCTCATTAAGATTTGTTCAGCGGTTTTGGCGTCTATCGGTAACATACAAACAAACAAACAAACAAATTTTTTTCTATTTTATGTATATAGATTTTGAATTATAAAATGAAACTTTACCAATAATCTTTTTACTAATGATCAAAAGAATCGAAAGCCTGGTAATATGTGGTATTATGTTTTTTTATATTTCCTGTAAATATTGACAATATTAGGATTTGCATTCATTCCATCCGTTGTATGCTATATTAAACTTTAGAATGGTTTCGAATACTACTAACAACCAACCTTAAATACTTTTAAAGTTAATTTGAAGTTTAGATCATAAATTTGTGTTAATTTTGACATTCAACAATTTGTTGTAAATTACTAGGAACACATTACAATCGGATTACATTTCAAGGAATTTACTTGCCGAAGGACGATACAAGGCCATTTAATCACAAGTGGCATCTCGTTCATCCCACTAACATAATTCAAACAAACTTGGAAATTCTTCATTATTGCATCAGTTGAATTAATTCGTTTCCTTCGTTTAGGATTTGTTTTTTTTTCATTTTTTGGTAATAAAACTTTCCCTTTTTCTTCTTCTTCTCCGCTTTGGTTATTTGGATGATGGACATTTTATGAAACTGATGATGAGTGGTGTAATGTTGTTATTAAAGTAATGAAACTTAATCGAAATAAAAACCACCACCTCCAACAACGCCCAGACTTGTCTAAACCGACACAAATACGACTTAGATATTTTGTAACCACTCCACAATGCCAGAGGATAGATTCAAAAGTTAATCCTTGGGCCGGCATCAATTTCCGAATAGCGTTTTGTTTAACAACCAAAAGTTTTGTTTCTTTATGACTCTGTTTTTATGGGTTCTTTCTGTACTTACTTAAATTGTTGCTCGGTTTTTATTTCGTCGTCCTCGAAATGTGCGTGAGTGTGTGTTTGGGAGTAAAAGTGTGGGGGATTTAGGCACAATTTTTTCTACTTCGTTTTATATCATTAAGTTGCTGTTGTTTTTTGTCTGCAGCGCTGCTGATGCGTTCCTGAGTCTATGCTTTTTAATGTTCAAACAATCGTAAGCTCTCTTTTTTACCAGGCTATAAAATTACTGTCACAGTGGTGGCATACATTTTAAGGACACCAAATTTGGTACTGAGATTTGAAGAAAATTTCTAAATGAGGTATTTGGAGAATGGATTGTGCTAGAATCTTGGTCCATCTGTACAAAAATTGTAAATATGGTTCCCGCTTTTGGTATCTACAGACTACCACCGCACCCTTTTACATGCTTTAGCTGCATTTCCAAGGTTCGAAATTTCAGATTCTTGGTGAAAGATATATATGGAGAAAATGTTCAATATAGTCTTATTTTTTGACCTAGACCCAATATAAAGATCCCGCCCTATTTTCACAGAGCATTATCAATACAGGTACCCGTTTCGATATAACCTTCAAATAAAGGCCCTATTCAGATTTTAGTATTTTGATGGTACTCAACGATCACCACTGTTCCTTATCAAATTGCACTTAACAAAAGTCCGGCAAAATTTTTTGATGGGCATTTTCTTCAACATTCTTAACATTGAACGTGCTATGAGAAAAGTCATCTGCCTTTTGGTTGCTTTTATAAAATTCTCTCTTTTCTTTATGCGAAACTTTTTTCTCCACATTGGATTACTGGTGCAAAGACATCAGGTTGGCGTTTGTTGTCCGTCGCGGTCGTGGTCATGATAGCGGTGATGTTAAAACGTTGCTCCACAGCATTGAAATTAAAAGTTTATGAGGTTAAAAGTTGTTTTATTTAATGTGTTTTTTGGTATTGCTGAAATATATCTGTGTTTTTTTCTAGAATTGGGAAATGTTTGAAACTTTATTAGTTTTTTACCTGAAAATGTAAATTCACGTCTGTGTTTTTGAGGGGAGAGAGGGATGCACTATCGTCCATTTCACGTTCATGATGGATTACAATTTGCAAGTTGTGCACATTTTCTCGCAAAGAGGGTAAAGTTTTTGCGTTCTCGTTTTTCATCATTTTTTAAATTGTTTTGTAATTTGTGGAGATTGTAGTGGTGTCAGCTTTAAAGTTAACCCCGTCGAATAAACATGGTCTAAAATTCATTGTATAGAAAAAATGTAAAAGATTAAAATCAGGAAAATATGGTAGGGTATTTTCTAAAAGCCCATGAACTTCCAATATTCTCGCGGCTCCTATTTCTTATATAGAGTTAGGAACATAAGATAAGCCGAGATCTATGATTGCATTTTAAAGTAAATCTAGTAAAATATGAAAAAACTAGTTTTATTTCCATCATAATTACGCGACCTCTTATTTGGTCAACTATTGGTTGCTGTTTAATATTCTGAAAGTTGTAGTCTAATATTATGTAAATGGTAAACGAAGTGTCTATGCCCATTTCAATTCAGGCTGCAGTTCAGTTAAGATGTATATACCATCCATATATACTGGGTAGATCGAAAGGCATGATTAAATAGACATATTGTGTGTGTGAGGGCGGGCCAAATGTTTTGTCGATTAACCCTTTCAGTGTCAAGAAAAAATTTTGTCGGAATAAAAATATAAAATTTTGTATTTAAGATCATATAAAGGTACGGAGTTTAGAAAAAATAGCAATGTTCATTTAAACCCTCGGCCAGGTTCGTCTGCCTTTCAGCAAAAACAAAAACATCAATAGTAACGGTACATAGGATAACCGAAAAATCGCAAAGAAATATAATACTTTTGAATGTCGAATATATTCGACGGAAACACTGAAAGGGTTAAATCCAGCCCCATGGGATGATTCTATGGAGAATTCTAAGCAACGACAATTCTAAATCGATTTAAGGCAACCCCCTCCATTCTCGATTTTAATTTTTAAGATTTTCAATGGGCTGGTAAATCAATACCAATGCTCGTTAAGGTTTGTAACTTTGCACATATATATATATATATATATATTTGAAGACTTAAAAGAGAAGAAAAATAATTTACAAAAAATGTTTGTTATTGTTTTGTTGTTGTTTTTTTGCAATTAAAGAAAAGTCCTTATTTTTGATGGCGGTCATGAACTCCTCACTGGAACATCGGAATCCGAAAATTCCAACGGTGTTAGAAAGAGTACATGTCTAGCTCTCGTATGAACTAGGATTATTGACTTCGCTCTAAATTAACAAAATGGCGGACCTTTGAAAACATATTTTTGTAAAATCGCCGATTTTTGACCAAAAACCAAATTAAAAAATAAGGAAGATCTTCACCGATTGGCTTTATCCTAGTTCATACTATAGCTGTACTCTCACAGAAAAACTTGTCAAAATTTGAAATCGATTGGGTTATTAGTTTTTGAGTTATCGTGCCCGCCATTCGCAAAAGAGAAAAACGCGTTTAAAGTTTGAGAAGCCCTTCAGCCGTCACTTGATGCTGACACAATAAATCGGCTATATATTTAAGTGTTCTTGAGATTTTCACTTTTAGGGACATTCTTGAATTAGAGTGAGCTATGCTATATCTAAATCTGAACCGATTTCAAGGAAACTTGCCAGAGATTAATTTATATAAACTTCTGTAGGTTGTGTCTATAGCCCTAGCTATGGGTCTTTAGTACACTATTTACTTAAAATCGAATATTCACGAAACTTGTCACACATCATTCTAAACATAATACAGTACGCTATGCCAAAATTCGTCCAAATGGAAAAATATATTGGGACTTTGATGCTAAATCGGTTTACCATTTATATGAAATCGGACGAAACTATATATGAGAGCTACATCTAAATCTGGACCGATTTTCCCGAAACTTGGCAGACGAAAATAAGTATGAGAGCTATATCTATATATGAACCGATTTTCCCAATTTCAATAGGGTTCGCCCTATATACTGTAGCTTTATGTAACTCTGAACTGATTTTCTCGAAACATAGCACACATCATTATGGACCTAATTCATTACTCTATGTGTGCAAATCTGTGCCCCATTTACCTAAAATTGGACGAAAATATATGTGGGAGCTATATCTAAATCTGAACCGATTTTCTCGAAACTTTGCAGACAACATTCTAGGCTCAATTCGAAAGATATATTTGGATATCAAATCGAAAGATATATAGCGACTTTGGTACACTATTTACATGAAATCGGACGAAAATATATATGGGAGCTATATCTAAATCTGATTTTTCCCAATTTCAATAGCGTTCGTTCTTGGGCCAAATAGACTAGCTGTGTCAAATTTCATGCAATTGGGATCATAAATGCGACCTGTGCTTTGTTTATAATTTAACACCAACAAACGGACAGACAAGTATAAATCGACTCAGAAATTATATATATATGATATGATATATATTATATATATATGATATATGAGAGCTATATCATCTAATTCTAAAGCAATTTGCTTAATTTTAATAGTGTTTGTCCTTGGGCCAAATAAATGAGCTCTGCCTAATTTCATCCAATTCATAAACATCAACAGACGGACTTTCATAAATCGACTCAGAAAGTGATTCTATGGATATTCTCAAAAGGAACCATGGGTCTATTTCGATTCCTTTTTACTATTTTGAAGATTCCAGTTCTATGCGATCACTTAATACCAACTAATTTATTGGACACAGTTTAGTACTAATCGTACATTTATAACACAAATTTTAAATATTTCTTACAATTAGCATACGAATTATGAAAAACCGCCTCATAACCACAACCCTGCCCAACAAATACTGTTTACGTATTTAATTTCAAGAATATGTCTCTATGTATTCACCCAATAAATATTTTACTAAATTTAGTTACATTTAGTAATTTTGGAAGAATTTTAGAAAAGGTTTCCTGTCTTGTTACTTCAAACTTACATGCTATGAGTATTCTGCATTCGAAATTGCAATATTCTAGGTTTATTCGTTTACCCAATACCAATAATATTTCGTATGATACATTTTGTATACTTTTAGCACGAGTTCCCAAAAACCCTATGGTACCTCTAATCTACGCTCCAGTACGAAACCACAATCCAATTTTCTAATTTCAATATTCTAGCTTTAGTTGTTTGATTTGAATTTATGTTTCATAAAATGGTACATAAAAGACTCTTTAGAATGTCATGTGTATGGATTAATTAACATAGGTTCATATATTTGTATATATCGCGGGTTCAAATATCGAAAAAATAGCTCTGGCTCTGAATTGTAGATATACAGTAAGTTAAAGTTCAGTGGTAGTTGTGTAGGGTATCATATAGTCGAACCCGTTTGACTATGGTGATCACCGATTTTTTTATAACTTTCTATGATTAACTCTATTAAAGGTAACCAGATAAAGTTAAAATGTTTTCGGTATGCTTCGCCCTGCTACCCAATTTCCGGTTGTTTTTTTTTTTTTTTTTTTTTTGGAAGGATGGTTGCGTGGTTACATTATGAGATGCATGCTACAAACGACTTTCACTGCAGCTATGGCTACGGGTTTACATAACAAAAAAGGGAACAAATAAAATTCCAGCAAGAAGACAACAACAGATAAAGTAATGTTGTTATTTTTGTCTAAAGGATGTCTTGTACCCTTCTTTAAGACAGAAGTGCGATACAAAATGATTTTAAATTCGAAGGGCTTCAAAAGAAAAATTTATTTCTCAGCGATGGCCTCACAAGTTTTCTATGAATCTCAGTTATTCCTAATATATTTACACCAAATGATAATAAAAATACAGATTTCCCTATTTTATACGATGTGTGACGAATTGAACCTATGAAAATCTGTATCACCATGTAGCGAAAAAACTCCTAACGAAGACAATATACCGGAGATACGGCTAAAAAATACTACCAAAACTTCCGTTTCCCAATGTTTTGGAGTCAATGATTTTGCGGGTCATGTCAACATTGCCCCTAGGAGTTGCTGTTGTTGTTATTTCAGCTATGTCTCCCCTGGCATTGTTGTCGAACAAGTTACCTCTTCTGCGCTTCCAGAGTCAAGTCAAAAATATGCCAACCCGGTTACCTGCAACAATTTCGCCTTTGTCTCCTCGGATTCTGCAATTGCTTTTTTCACACTTTGTTTTTACCCCTGGGGTATTATGGTATATTATTAAAGCCAATGTACACGGTTTAAGTAATATTTATTTCAAATTTATTATTTTTCTTTTGGCAAACAAATTATTCAAACAAATGTGCACTTCACTGGTTGACTACTTTGGCAAGAAGAAGAATATCAGTGACAAGTACGAAAAAGGAAAACGAAAACAAAAACAAAACAACTTCATTGCTGGCCCTTTCGTACTTGTCGCCGTTGTGAGAGGAGATGATTATTGCCGTGGTGAATATCACAAATTCAGTGCTGCCATTGCAGCGTTTTCTTCACACGCATAAACATACTCCCCCCTTGGGACTAGGTCCCAACTAAATACTGTATTATTGAAGGTATTTAAAAATTAAAAATAATATAAAAATTCATAAAATAATATAAAAAATTCCGCAACCAGCACTGGAGTTCATTGACATCAATTAATGCAAGCCCCAGAGCCATTCATCAGTACTAAAGTAGTTAAAGCTTTTGTGGTGCCTCTCCGAAAAACACCCAACCAAATATTGTGTTTTGGGCATACGGCAATCCAGCTTCTAGGTACGGTAGCCCTAAGTAAATACCACGAGAGGCATCTTGTCCCAGTACCACACTTATTTCTCCTGGTTTCTCAAAATTTGGATCTGCCACATCCTTCTTGGAGTAGACGCGACGTACGCAACGCAGATCAAGAGGGACAAAAGGCTCCGTACGCCGACCGCGTATGCTTTTGCGCAGCCCTGTGGAATACGTGCGCACACTATTAGTAGTGGACGTCAAAACCACCTGGATCATCGATTTAGGAATCTCACGGAACTTTGGCAAGGGACCCCCTAGATGTATTGTGCTATCCTGAGCGCGAGGATCTAAGAGTACTCGCACCTTCACCGCGGGGTCTACAAACCCCTTGCTGTAGAGGTACACCTCTGCCGTCATGCTCAACCACGACTTGCGCAGGGTATCCAGGGGATGCAACAGCGTGTGGTGAGGCAAATTGCAGGTGTGACAGCCTTTCTTCAATGGGCAACGGCGCACCTCATGAGACATTCCCAGGCAATTTACACAAAATCCCTCAATGCGCACATAATTCAGTTTAAGTGTCGGGTGCAGGTGGAGGAATGAGCGGCACTGACGCAGCGAATGACGGGTGTCACACAGTGGGCACTTGTAGTCGTCGTTGAAGCTCATCTACAATTTAAATTAAAAGAGACAAAATTAGGACACAAAATGATGACATATGATGTTGGCTCATTATGTGAGACAACATGTGCTGGCCGTTGGGCAAGATTTTATTCTGGGCGAGGCAGAAGAACAAGTTTGTGGATAGGTCGAGAAATTACACCATTTTGGGTTCTCAAATCTACAACTCTGACTCGGTCGTCTTGACCCTTGTGCAACTTTACAACACGGCCCAGTCTCCACTCGTTCGGAGCCATTGAATCCTTGTGAAGCACTACTAAGTCGTTAACTTGTAAGTTGTCTTGAGATTTCTTCCACTTAGTACGCTTGTGGAGCTCCTTAAGATACTCCATCTTCCAACGTCTGCAGAATTCCTGTGAAACCAATTTCACCCGTCGCCAACGGTTCTGCAGGGATGTTTTATTCTCGACTTCCTCCGGTTCAGCTGGTGATAACAAAGATCCACCAATGAGGAAATGTCCGGGAGTCAGAGCACTAAGGTCGTCAATATTGTCGGACAATTGGGTAAGAGGCCTTGAGTTTAAACATGATTCGATGACGGCCAGAATAGTGGAAAACTCTTCAAAAGTATGTCTGATTTGACCGGATATCTTCTTTAGGTGGGTTTTACAACTCTTGACGCCTGCCTCCCAAAGTCCACCCATGTGAGGCGCCGAGGCAGGTATGAAATGCCACTCTAACTTTTGAAATCCGTACCGAGTAATTGCATCGTCCTTCATTTCGGAGACAATTTTCGCGAAGTGGGACTTAAGCTCTCTATCAGCACCCACGAAATTTTTACCATTGTCCGAGTAAATATGGAGTGGACAACCACGTCTGGCAACAAAGCGAGACAGGGCGGCGATAAATGCTGGAGTAGATAGGTCGCTCACAGGCTCCAAATGTATAGCCTTGGTGACAAAACAAACGAATAAACAAATGTAACCTTTCGAAATACGGCACCCTCGGCCATTAAAGGTTTTTATTTCAACAGGGCCAGCGAAGTCGACTCCGGATGTAGAGAAAGGTCTGCCAAAAGTAGTCCTCTCAGGTGGGAGGGCAGCCATCAGTTGGTGTTGTCGCTTCTTTTGAGCGAGGACACACTTTGTACATCTTCGATAATTTGCTTTTACCAAGTTTCTGCCTCTTATGATCCAACACTCGAGTCGAGTAGCAGCAAGTGTCAACTGGATACCCCCGTGGTTTGTCTGTCGGTGTACGTGATCCACATATAATGAGGCAAATTTGCTCTGATATGCTAAAATTATTGGATACCTCTCATTGTATGGCAGAGACAGTGTGGAGCTCAGACGTCCATTAGCTCGGATGAGTTGATTCTTATCCAAAAAGGGATTCAGAGATACTAACGGACTGTTAGATTCCAACTTCCTGTTGTTCATAAGACAATCGAATTCCGAGGGAAAGTAAATCCTCTGAGACAGAGACATCAAACGATATCGAGCGGAACAAATTTCCTCCGACGAAAGGCTAATACTTTTGAAACTAGCAATTTTTCTCTTGCCGGGATGGGTTCGGTAGACGAAACGAAAACAATAAGTCACAGCGTGAATTGCTGTCGAAAGACGAGAAAACCTTTCCAAAACATCCTCCTCCACGGCAGATCGAGCAAGATGAACCTTACTAATTTTTGACTCAAGGGTTGTTTCCGGTACCACCGCCCCAATGGGCCATTCAGACTTGTCATGCTTGAGCCAGCTTGGGCCATACCACCATAACTCACACTCTTTCAATTCTGAAGGAGTCCGCCCCCGGGTTGCCAGATCTGCCGGATTATCCTTTGTTGGTACATGATGCCAGACGTCACCTATCTTCTCTTGTATAATTGCTACCCTATTAGCAACGAAAGTTGTCCATGTATAGGAAGGTTTCTTGAGCCATGAAAGTACAATAGTCGAATCTGACCAAGCTAACAAAGGGGCCTTCGGAATATCCAATTGGGGCACAACAGAATCAACTAATTCGGCCAAAAGGAGAGCACCGCAAAGCTCCAAACGAGGCAGAGACATCTTTTTTAAAGGTGCAACTTTTGATTTACCCACAAGTAAGTTCGAGTAAATATTTCCATTTACCTCTACCCTCAAGTATAAGGTTGCTGCATATGCCGATTCCGATGAATCACAGAACCCATGTACTTCAATCATACAATCCGGAGAATAGTCCACCCATCGGGGAATACGGATGTCTTCAATTCCCTTAGAACTGGAGACAAAACTTTTCCAATTCATTAGAGACAGGGGTTTTAATGGATCGTCCCAACCAATATCATCAACCCAGAGTTGTTGCATGAAAATCTTTGCTGTAACCACGATTGGAGACAGCCATCCCAGAGGGTCAAAAATCTTGGCTATTATTGATAACACTTGCCTTTTTGTGTAAGAACTTCTTTCTTCTATTTTCTCCAAAACAAAATAGAAGCTATCAGAGACAGCATTCCAGCGAATACCCAATGTTTTCGCAGAACTCTTGTCACCCAATTCTAGGAAATCTTCATTTAAAAGATGAGTACGAGTAAGCCCATCTAAAATTTCCTTAGAGTTGGACGTCCATTTTCGTAGTTCAAACCCAGCTGCCTTCAAAATGTTTATAAGCTCTTCACGGGCCTTCAATCCATCTCGTACACTATGTACGCCAACCAAAGCGTCATCAACATACATATTTTTCCGTAATATTTTTGAGCCAATCGGAAATCGATATTCTTCGTCATCTGCCAGTTTTAAGAGCGTCCTAAGAGCCAAATAAGGAGCGCAATTGACGCCAAACGTCACAGTTTTTAACTGGTAGTCAGTAATTTCTTCCCCTGAGGAAGGTCTAAATAATATCCGCTGATATTTAGCATGTTTGGGATTAATCCAAATTTGGCGATACATTTTAGATATATCCGCATTGAATACATATTTATACATGCGCCAATTCAAAACCAATGAGATGATATCTTTCTGAAGTGTAGGTCCAACATATAGTGCATCATTTAAGCTTTTCCCATTCACTGAGGGACACGAAGCATTAAATACGACTCTCAACTTTGTCGTGGCACTATCTGGCTTAAAAACGCCATGATGTGGTAAATAATAGCATTCCTGATAATTTGTAAACCCCTCAAGTTTTTCCATATGTCCCAGAGCCAAATATTCCAGGATAACATTATCATAATCAGCTTTGCGACTTGGATTCCGCATAAGAGATCTCTCGTTGCGCAAAAATTGAGTGAGAGCTATATATCGACTCGACTTCGATGAAAATGAGAAAGATAAATCAGACCGAAAGGGCAAGTCTACTGTATATCTTCCATCAGATCCTCGACATGTTGTAGAAAGAAAGATTTCCTCACATTTTTTATCGTCCAACGAGACAATAGGTATTTTAGGCACCTCTTCAATCTCCCAGAACTTGGCCAATTGATCTTGTACTGACACTCTAGTACAATGGGAAACTCTTACGCGTTGAACATCTTCCAACTTTCCCGCTGGGCCAGTCAATATCCACCCAAAAACTGTCTCTTGGGCTAAAAGGGATCCAAGAACATTCTTTTTGACCCCACTAAGCAATATTGCAGGGTAAACATTCCCTCCGAGTAACATATCAACAGGACCACTTTGGTAGAACTTTTGATCTGCTAAATCTAAATCTGGAAGTTCTCCAATACATACTGTCTCTAGTGGAATATTTCCTGTCACTTCTGGTACCACAAAGGCCTCTAATTCCATTGAAAAAGAATCATTCTTGGTCGAACTAATTGAAACATATGCTATTTTAGAACAGTTTGTCAAATGCCCACCACCTAGTCCAGAGATGTCCGCCGAGACAGAACTTGTTGGTAACTTTAACATTTTTTGAATCCGAGAAGATATGAAAGTATCATCCGAGCAAGGGTCTATTAAGGCACGAATCTTATACGAAACACCATCCTTCCAAACATTAATACATGCTGTAGCTAGCATTGTCCTTTTTGTGGCTGATGTGTGGAAGATCCTACCGCTAGCAGAAGTTGTTGGGCCAGATGATAAATTTTCATGCGACGTTGGCACCTGAACAAGATTTTGTGATTCACTATTATTTTGCGCAATTACTTCCTTATGTAAAAGTATATGATGTTTTGCTTTACATTTTGAACAGCTCTGTGATCTACAGTCCACGGCTCTATGACCCTGGGCCAGACAATTTATGCACCTATTTTCTCGTTTTACGGCATTTAATCTGCCTCTGAAATCCATACTCAAAAATTTTGGGCAAGATTTTATGGTATGACTACCTTTGCACAACTTGCAATTATTTTGATCCACCTTAGTGTGATGAACCTTGAACTGTCTCGATTTATCGTATTGGTTAAATTTTGGACGAGAACTTTGATGACATTGATTGCTATTTGAGCCAGTTATGTCTGACACACTCTCTAACGCCTGAAATCTTTCCGTCAGAAATTTATTTAAATCCTCCCAACGAGGCATTTCTGTTTTGTGTGTCAGAGATTGCTCCCAAAGAGAAAGTGTAAGTTTTGGCAGTTTACTGGAGCATTGAAAAACAAAAATTGGGTCCCAGGATTTCACATCTATTTTATATAACTCCAAGACACTTATACAATTCGTGACATCTCTTTGAAGTTTCTTGAGGCTGCTTGCCGATTCTTGCCCACAATGGGCCAAATTAAATAATGTTCTTAATTGCGTATTTATTAAAATCCTCTTATTCTCGTACTGATTTTTTAAATTGTCCCAGGCGATTGTAAAACCTTCAGCAGTTAAGGGAATATTACGATTTATTTCTCTCGCCTCACCACTGGTCTTTTGGAAAAGATGGTAAAGTTTTTCCACCGAGCTAAGTTTTTTATTGTTTATGTATATGGCTGTGAATAAATCACGAAAACTAGGCCAAGATACATAGTCCCCTTGAAAAACT
This sequence comes from Musca vetustissima, assembly GCF_032173495.1. Lineage (NCBI taxonomy): Eukaryota > Metazoa > Arthropoda > Insecta > Diptera > Muscidae > Musca > Musca vetustissima. Next base: position 65,835 of record NW_026881160.1, on the reverse strand, counting down.
TCCGTATCACACGGTGGGACTGAAATCGATGAAGAGGATTTCTGGTTAAATGTAGTTGGAACCACTTTAATCCTTTCCTTCCATTCCCCCAGAATGTTAATACATTTTATATAGCTCTCATGAGCTATCTTCTTTTTAGTTTTAAGTATCTCCTTATTTTTCTTATTACATTCTGGATCCGCAATACATGTCTTATAGGCATCTTTCCAATCGACCCATAAAGTCTGGATCTCATTCTTTTCAGCTTCGATTGCTGACTCGTTATACCCTGAGGCATCTGTTTCCTTTAAATTTTCCTCAAAGGATGTTATTTCATCACATTGGGTCAAAAAATCTTCAAATGTTGACATTTTCCTCGTGTGATAAAATAATTATAAAAATTATATTTTGTTTCAATTTATAATTGAGCTCTCAAAAGCTCCAAAATTTTCTCGAAATTATGTATTTTATGCTCCAAAGAAGAGTACGATAAAGTGGATCAAATATCCAAATGCTCTCTTTAATTTAATAAAAAACGTTAAATTCCAAATGCCCCAATGGCAATATAACAATGCACCCAAAGAGTCAATAAAATGTATAATTCCCACAAGAGCCAGTTTATGAGACAACAACTTTCGATTCCAAATTCCACGATAAAGTAAGAGCAATCATTTCATTCAAACCAATTTTTAGTTGATCACAAAATTGTATAAAAAATTATTTTGTGGCACTCCAAAATTACCACTGCCTTTTTTCAATTAAGACAAAAAAATCTCCAACAGATTCAACCAATATAAGGTTGTCAAGTTTCAACCATTTTCTTAAGCTTACATAATGCTTCCTCTTATTACAATGGAACTTGTGTTTATTTCCAAAATAAATCCTCAAATGCTTCGATTAAGCACAGAAAATAAACACCATGAGTCAAAACTGTATTTCCAATGAGAAAGCATTTATCAACCTCGTACAATGTTCAAAGCCAATCCACAGAAACAGAATATTGATTCCTAAACATAAGTCATTTTATGCTGTTGTTCCCAATGAACAACTTTTTTTCGACAATTATTAAAAATAGCCAATATCAAAATTATTTTGATTATAAATTACTCCCAAGAGCCAAGAGATTAAAAAAAAAAACAATTTAATTGTTTCATCCAAATCCCAATAATTTTGATTTAAATGTTCTCTTATTTTTGTTTGTTCTGCTTTCTCATGAGCAAGGCAGTTTGCATATGCATGTACATTACATAGATTGCTAATGTGCTATTTATTTAAGAGATTTAATAAACCCAACGAAAACAGGCACTCATGCATAAGAGATGAAGTTTACCAAACACACCATTATGAGAAAGAGAAAAGCCTAAAACAATACTTGTTTGCAAAAAAGGCCGAGCGAAAACAAACCATAAAAAACACCAAACACAGAGACAGCGCACAAGCAGACCAACTGCACCGCAGCAGCATGGGCAGCGCACAAGCAGCGATCTAACAAACTTCAACAAGTCGTTGAACCAAGAGGAAGGGGGAACTGCAGGTACACAAAATATGCCGGTTCAACACAACAACAACAAGGCAAAGCAAATCCCAAGGGCAAGAATAAGAATTTTTTTTGTTTCTTCTAACGGCACTCCAGAGACAAAAAAAAATCTTCACTTGTTGTTGTTCTATATAACTGCACTCTAGAGCCAAAGAACATTCAACTTATTTTACAATTTTATTTGACATCCAAAAATATTATCCAACAACCGAGCCAGTGTTTGCTGTCGAGCAATTTAGTTTCCACAAAATGTTTTCCAACAGCCGAGCCAGTGATTGTTGTCGAACAATTTTAATGATGAAAAAATTGTCGTACTTACTTTTGGAACTTTGCCTTTTCACGAGAATATATTACTTCTTATTCGCCGGTTGAGAAGGACCATATGTTGGGGTCAATTACCAACTCTCTCAGGGATGATCTCCAAGGGGCTTCCTCGACCAACCCGGTTACCTGCAACAATTTCGCCTTTGTCTCCTCGGATTCTGCAATTGCTTTTTTCACACTTTGTTTTTACCCCTGGGGTATTATGGTATATTATTAAAGCCAATGTACACTTTGTTTAAGTAATTTTTATTTCAAATTTAATTTTATTCTTTTCTTTTGGTAAACTATTATTCAAACAAAAAAATGCACACTTCACTGGTTGACTACTTTAGCAAGAAGAAGAATATCAGTGACAAGTACGAAAAAGGAAAACGAAAACAAAAACAAAACAACTTCATTGCTGGCCCTTCGTACTTGTCGCCGTTGTGAGAGGAGATGGTTATTGCCGTGGTGAATATCGCAAATTCAGTGCTGCCATTGCAGCGTTTTCTTCACACGCATAAACATCCTTCAACATGGGTTGTGTTGTGATGTTCGGCTTACAATTGTGGCTTATAGATTGATTAAAAAAAATTAAGTTTTCGGTCTACTTTATCCCAAAATGATTATCTGATCATCATAGAAAACTACAGGCGTTGTCCTTGATCATAACAGGAACCTCATGGAACATTTCAAAGCGTATAGCGCCCTCCAGTGTGGTAACGGGTTAATAATATCTGAATACATAAGTACCTGTAAATATTTAAGTGTAACTCCCACATTCGAGTACATACGACAATACAATTGGTATTAATTTAAAGACCAACCACTCATCTTGGATATACTATGAACTTCTCGGGTCTATGTCCTTCAGAAGTAAATATATTTCCTATAGAATACAACTTTTGTAATTTTTCCAACAACAGTCAGAGTCCATTTGACCTGCTAAATATTGATTGATCTTTATCAAAACAAGCATACATATTCTTTGGCTCGACCCCCTTCTACATGTAAAAATTCGGGATGTTTGGGCTATAATTGCATAATATACCCTTTATAACAATGGGTGTTTTATTTAAATTTTGTCCGATTGTCCATTTACTTCAAGTCGGACAAAAATATCCATAGGAGCTTATTTCGAATTCCGACTTAATCGGACAAACATTAGGTGTTTAGTACACCATTTACATAAAATCGGTTGCACACATATATGGCAGCTATATCTGAATCTGAACCGATTTCAACGAAACTGAGGACACATAATTTTAGACTCATTTTGATATGCTATGCACAATTTCGTGTAAATCGAGATAAATATATGCGCTTTTAAAATCTGACGAAAATATATATAGGAGCAATATCTAAATCTGAACCGATTTTAATGAAATTTAACGTAAGCCCGTTCGGGCTACAGTGTTTCAAATACCGTCTGCATTGGACAAAATATGTGTGTTTTGTGCATCATTTACAAATCTGAAACGATTCATACAAACAATTTCACATATGGGCACTTCCGTAGTCACTTACACGACTTTCAGAGGCAAAATCAAAATTTAAATCTTAAATAAATCGAAAACAATTACATTTTTTGAAATTCTCCCTTAATACTTTTTTGTAGAACTTTAGGAATACTATCAGTGGTAAAAAATTGAGAGCCTCCAGTTTTTAACTTTTGAGATAAAATGCACATAAAAATAAAATCACTCACGCGACTTCAAATATACATGACTTTATACATCAATGCTAATAATGGGAAAACTCAGCGAATTGTGTGAATATTTTGAACATTTATTATTCTTTACACGAATAAGAGATATCAAGCATTATTATTGCACTTTCAAAATTTCAAAACTTGGCATACGTAACTCACGCGACAAATTCTTCGACTTTGGTTTACCTCTTTGCGGAAGTGCCCATATGTCAATGTGCACTTAATTCAGTACGGTTTGTAAAATGTCGGTTCAATAGGACAAACATTGTGATTTGGTTGAACTATGGTGGAATCGGACAAACCTATATTTGGGAACTATATTTAAATTTGAACCAATTTTCTTTAAATTCAATTGGGTTCCGCCAACTAAGTAGGCTGCGCCTAATTTAATCTCATTCGAATCATAAATGCGACATGGACAGACATACGCATAAATTACGCATAAATTGACTCAGAAAGTGATTTTATGCATATTCTCTGGGGCAACCATGGTCCTATCTCATTTCCTTTGCCTCTTACAAACATATGGACAAATACATAATACCACAATGTGAATGTGGTGAGTGGAATAATGAAGATCTTCACTGATTGGATTTATCATAGTTCACACGATAGCTATATACTCATTGGTGTAACAACTTAGTTTGATAGATATCGAACTTCAGTCCCATACTTTTGAAATCACGAAGTGCATAACCCTCTATATATATCTTCAGCGTCAAGTGTGCATGTCATCAACAATCCATGTCCATTTTTTTTTGTATTCTAAACCATCCCACCCAACAGTGCAAACCAACCAAGTGATTGTAGGTTTCTACGCCAGATGTCATCATGTCAATGTGACATCTCCCGTCATTCTCAATGGATAGTTCCGTTTAGTTTTTCTGTTCTTTGCATGTAAATTAATTCATTTACACATCGACATTCTCGCCAGTTTTCGAACATGCTCTTCATTAAATGTTAATATGCGAATGCAAAAGAAATAAAATGTTGCTGTTATTTTTGCTTCTGGTTGTTGAATTCGCTTTATAACTTATTTAAAATTGAAATGGCTTTCCGACAAAATAAATGTAAAGTACTTCACAATTTTTCTTCTTCTTTGGAATCACTGAAAAACTACTACTCAGTTATTCTAAGGGATTGTGCCGCTGGTTGTATTCATTAAAGATTCTCATATGCAAAACACATAACCAGTCATACACGAACTTACTTCCATACATATACACATTGTTCACACATTGAGCAACATTGTCGTTCGTGCATTATTTAATGAATGCTGTGTAAATTGTACACACACACACAAACGGCCAACGCTTATACATATTCATTTAATAATTCCTTAAATACATACATATGCATGAAGGGTATACGTACACAGCACATCAGTCAACCAAAGTAAGTTGTTCTTGTTCCGTTGTTGTTGTTGTTGCTTAAATTGATGAAAATGTCAAGGATTTATTAATTTTTAAATTAATGGCATTTCTTTATAATTGATTACATTTTATGAACAATTTCATGAGTTCTTCGTTTAACAATTGACACATAATTGAGGAAGCATTATTGCCCTTTGGGTTACAACTTGCTTGCTTGGTTGCTTTTGTTCATATCCATCGTTAGGAACTTGCAATTCAGTTGCATATATTAATATTTATGGATATTTTAATTTTAGGGATTTTAATTAGTTTTTGGGTTACATTTTCAGTTCATTGTCCTATTGTTGTATAGATCCACATAATAATAATAATTTGTATGAGTTTTAGTATTCTGCATTTTTATTGTTGTTGGAGAAACAATGCAATGTAAATATATTGACGGGGTTTGGTGCGGCTAAAAAAATAAATATACTACATTTATTATATATTTATCCATATTAATATAATTTCAGTAATTAGGTTTCATATTTAAATGGTTTCATATATATTAGTAAAGGAATGAGTGTAACTTTATCATAATAAACGTTTTTTTGAAGCTTATGTCTACAGAGCTTTACACTAAAATTATGAAAAGATCTTCATTTCTCGGACAATCAATGTATTTTCGAGCTATATAATATATTACTGATCTATGTAAAATTCTATGATATATATAAACATATCCTTTGTTCTCATTTTGTGTTTAACATCCTGTTTTTGTAAAATTCTACACGAACGAATTCGAGTGACTTACGACCAAACCTTAGTTTATGTAAACAAATATTTTTTGATTCAAAACAAGGTAGATACAAGGTATATTTAATAAGGTGTAAGTGACAATCATATGGTTTTAAACTTTTTTCTTTATTGTTTGTAAAGTAAATTGTCAAAAACATTTTAAATATTACATTTCGATTTCAAAAATGGCCCTTAAATTTAGTCTTGTTTAATAATAAAAATTCAAGAAATCTACATTCATGAGGCGTTCGGAAAGGAAACCTAGGCTTAAATCAGTTATAACCCCGTTCGTCGAATGATTCACATATATTTAATCTGTCCATAAATTCCTGATACTCATAAAATGGAGGAGATTATGTTAGCCTATTGAAATCGGTCCATTGGTGCTTGTTACAATTCTCGGCGAAGGTTAAATACGCCTATGGAAAGATTTTATACGGTCAACACAATTTCCATGATTTAGTCTTTGGCCGGAGATTTATGTCTCTCAATTTTCTTTAAGAAGGCAACAAAATAGAAAGACACTACTCCATAGAAAAATATATTGTAACAACATCGCAAGGAGCCATGGGCTGCATGTGGGAAACCGCCAATAACCCAAGAATACACAAATTCATTAATTATTCCCCAAAGAATATTTCTTGACAAAAATAAATTAATAATTGTTTTTGTTTATTTTTGTCAAAAACTGATTGTCAGCATGACAATTTAATTTCTATAACAACAATGTTGTTTTTGTAAAATATTTGTTGTTGTATCTGATGCATACACCTTATTAAATACACCTTGGGTAGATATATATAGGGTAGCCGCATCGGCGAATTGAGAACATGATATGTCAAAATAATTAACAAGGCGAACAAAAATTGATTCGCTGTAACATATCAAATTTGAAGCGAATTTTATTCCATCAATTTTTTTTTGTAATCAAATAATTTTGTTAAAACCGCAATGTTATGGATTAAAATTATACTAAAAGATGAAAAAACTATTAAAACAGAATTAAAGAAATTGGACGATATATATTTTCGCAGATACCAAGAGCTGGGCTGGCGCTAAATGCGTTTTTTCTTAGCCTCTCAGAATTTTGTGTGAACCAAAGGTGTGAAACAGTGTGAAATAATAACTAAATTATATAAACATTGATGGTTTTTAAAGATTTCAGATCCATTTACATTTCGCTATGAGGTCTTAACGTATGCAAAACCTCTAAATCGAAATGGAGCATATTGGTCTACATTTTGGAAAAGGCCTTGCTTGTACCGACAACGCCAATGTTGGAAGAGTATAAACATTAGTATTGCAAATAGTGGTTCATTATTCTAACAGTAAACATTCATCCCAAACCTGTGGTTTAGTGCCAATATTACGGTACCGCCGAGTCGGAATTTTGAAGGTTTTAATTATCTGAAGTCGTTGTAATTGGCGTTTTAATAATAAATCGAATGTCCCTCCATAAATTTGTTTACATTTCTTTTAGTCCTTGAGGATATAATTTGTTCTTCTGTTTGTTGTTGTATAATCTGAAATTAAGATATAGCGTAACGAAATGTTGGTGCTAGACCTACGTTTCAGTCATACCTTGAGTTGCTGAAACGGTCTAGCTTTATGTGTCCGTCGTTCTGTACATAATAATTTGTGATCAACATGTTATGAACCAATATCTTAATATTTAGTATGCCCTTTCGGTTCTGGTCAATGCAAATATTAATAGTTTTGGTAATGATATCATGAAATGGACCAACAATTTTCTAGTGGCTATGGAAGTTATAAACCGAACTCCACAAAATTTTACATTTGGAAGGACCTAGGCGCTGAAATATGAAACAATTTTCGTAGAATTGTGGACATGATGGGGATTAAGCTCCACAAAAATATTAAGTCTAGTGGTTTAGAATCATATCATTTGCCCTTTTTTAACTATTTCATAACATTTATTTAAAAAAAAATCGTGTTTTGTTTTTCAATTGGCATTTTTTTTCCTACCTACGGCAAATTAATATAACAAAAATTTTTTTGACATATAATGGTACCATCAGCTGCGTGGATACGGTTACCTTATTAATCTACCTTGATTCAAAACAAAAATAAATGACATATTTTTCAAAACCAAGGAGTTTGGTCGTAAGTCACTCGAATTCGTTCGTTTAGAATTTTACAAAAACAGGCTGTAAATGTTTACACACAGCATATTTATATTTCATTTATTTTACCAATGGATTTGCATATGTTTTGGATGCAAGTAATTTACAGTTTATTGTACCTAATGTGTTACAGAATCTATAAGAATTGAACACCGCCGACTACATGATACGCTTCACCACATTGGTTATATTCAAAAGACCTCCAAACAGACGAGGCATGTTTTGAAGATTATTGAAATGAAAGCGAACGAAATTAAATAAGTGATCATCAATGTCGAGATATTAAACTTATTTTAGTCAGTACATATACATGTCTTTCTGCATTCTATTAACAAATTCATTTTATTAAAATAGACATTGATAATTTGAAAGTGTGGAAATTGAGGATTGGATATTAGTTGAAAATTGAACAGTCATGCAGACAAATAGCTAAATATTAAATAAAAATAGCCCAAAATATTGACCAAATTATTGGTAAATGACGAAAGATTCATCGAAACATATCACATCTGGTCGCTCAAGATTGCGCTAAATATATTGAAAGTATAATGAGGACTAGAGCTAGCTGGAGGTGCTTAGTACACCTTGAAAATTCTTAGATATTGGTTGTGTAACCAAACGGGTTTGTGCTGGTAATTTGACAGCACAACACTTAACATAATTTCACTACGCAGATCGTAGTATTTATTATAGAACACTGAAATTTTGCACATGTATTTCTAGTACTGCTAGGATGTTTGACAAATGGGTCATATTGGTACAAGCTTTGGTGTAGCCCTCATATAACGGTACCCCCCAATAATCGGTATTTAGAGGATCTTGGACACGTTTTTCAACCGAATTGGCTGTAATTTGGTATATTGAGTTCTCACTTTGTTCTAAAAATTATTGATATTGATCTAAGATTCATATTCGGTATATTGACGATTTAAAACACGTTTTAAACCGAATTGGCTGAAATTCTGTTTTTTTTTTTTGTTTTTATTTTATAGCACGTTCTTGTAATAGAAAGTATTAATATTGATATTTAGTTGTGGTTACTGAAGTTCGGCCCGTCTTAACGACGAACCGTATTGAAATTGGGAAAAATCGGTTCAGATTTTAATATCGCTCCCATATATATTTTCGTCCGATTTAATGTAAATGGTGTTCGGATTTTGATATAGCTCCCATATATATAACTCCCATATATATTTTCGTCCGGTTTAATGTAAATGGTGTACCAAAGTCCCTATATATCTTTCGATTTGCACAAAATTTGTTATAGCGTAATGAACTAGGTCTAGAATGATGTGTGTTAAGTTTCCTGAAAATTGGTACTGATTTAGATATAGCTCCCATATTCATTTTCATCCGATTTAATGTAAATGGTGTACCAAATTCCTTATATATCGTTAGATTTGCTCGAAATTTGGTATAGTGTACTGAATTAGGTCTAGAATGATATGTGTTAAGTTTCGTGGGTTCAGATTTAGATATAGCTGCTATATATATTTTCTTTCGATTTTAAGTAAATTGTGTACTAATGTCCCAAAGTTTGTCCGATTGCCACACAATTTTGTACAATGAACTGTAGTTAAAACGACATGTACATTAGAACTTTTTACAGGGGTTAACCTTCTTTATGAGGATTTATTTGACATATATTCAAAGGAATTGACAATTGAAACCCACTGGGTTAACGAAAACCGGTTAAATGTAAACGTACTATAATATAAGTTAATCTCTGGCAAGACTCATTAAAATCCGTTCAGATTTTGATATAACTTCTACATATATATTTTCCTCCGATTTTACACAAAATTTTGCACAACATTTTGAAGTTAGTTTAACCTAGAAATTGAATATAAATGCTTCACCAAGGTGGGTCCAATCGACACAAAATTTTGCACTACGTACTGAAGTTACTATAATTATATAACGTGTGGCAAGTTTAGTTGAAATCGGTTTAGATTTAGATATAGCTCCTATATATAGTTTCGTCAGATTTTAAATAAAAGATGCACCAAGACTCAATGTTAGGCCGTTTGTTACAAAATTTTGCACAATGTACTGAATTTAGTGTGCTAAGTATTGTAAGAATCGGTTCAGATTGTGATATAGCTCCCATAGATAGTTACGTCCGATTTTAAGTAAATTGTTCAGATTTGGATAGAGCTCCTATATATATTTCTCCCGATTTTAAGTGCTTGATGGCCGATATACTTAAACCATACTGAAATTAGTATAACTTAACCTGTGACAACCTTCGAGGAAATCGGTTTAGGTTTCGATATGGTTTAAGATTTAGTTAAAATGTGGGAGTCAAAGCCAAGATAAAAGTTCGCAAGGTTCTGTTGAATATGAAGGGTTTGCTTGGTGCTCTTGCCAGAAGTGACGTACGAACAATATGAAGCAGAAACGCCAGTACACAAAAATTTAAATGGAAGTGTATGCAATTCGACAGTGCTGCCAATTTAGCAATTTTAAGTGCTAGATTTAACACTTTATAAACTCCTTTAGCACCGATAAAAGTGATCTAGAACCTAACACATTTTTAATCATTTTTGTTTTTCTGATTTTTTATTAAATTTTCGTTATTTCTGCTTTCATTCCAAAACAAATGCCGTATTCCGATTTCACATTGGCGCATTGAAATTAACCTACATTTCACGTTATGAGTTAGTTCTTCCGATATTAAAAAAGTGTCAGCACATTTGTAAAAAAGTCTTAAAATTCGTCAAAAATTCACCTAAATCAAAATTCGCAGGTACATCGGTTCTAAAACTGTAAAATACAACAATGGGGTATATACCCAAACATTGACAAAAGTACTGAAAATCGGGTGGTGCCATTATGTGGTACCAATACCAATATGGAATATAAGTCTAATCCTTAGAATTAAAAATATCAAATTATAGTCTAACGTCCCCAAATGCTAACTTCCCTAAAATGCAGAATAATGGGGTTACCGTTATCTGGCGGCTAACCAGAAACATGAACCAATATTGATCATTTTTGTTAGGGCGATTTCGAACTTCTAAATATCGAATATCCCATTTTCAACACCAAACATCTTTTGCATAGTAGCTTAGCATAGACCATGGCATAATTATACAAGGTAGTCTCATGCAGACATATAATTCCAATTTTTTCATAATTTTACTTTTGACAACATTCAGCTTTCAAAATTTAAATGAAAATATCTTCCTTCGAAATGTTCACACAACACGTTTTCAGTGGCAATAACTACAAAATATTTCATATCTTGAAGTTCCCAGCCTCTAAAATCTATAAAAATAATTTGTAACATCTATATTTATATCCTAAGGGCAATATTAATCAACAAATCGAGTAACTTATTAACAGAAAATATATATTTTTTGTGTTTTTTTTTAATATTAAACATTTCATGTAATTTATTTCACAAACAATTTGAAATTGATAGATGAGATTCAAATTAAAAAAGGTTGCATTATTAATTTCTCAAATGAGATTACCTTCTGTAATTATGCCATGATGACAGACAAACGAAAATTTTATTCTGATAAAAATAAACGGTGTCTCAGGTGAATATTTTGAGGGGTTGGAGACAATTTTAACATACCCCGACCCACCTTGTGAAGGGTATAATGCATTTTTAAGAATTAAATCTCTCTTCATTTAATATAAAATATTTTCTAACTATAAATATTTTAGCATATTTATTTCACACTTTTTACAATTTTATTTCAAGCATTTTTTATCAACAATGTTTTGCCAACATTGCCACTTGATTCCATGTCCCTTGCAAATTATAAACCATAGATTTCATACGTTCTTACTAATCCTTGAATTCTCTTCCGGACCATATAATGGTCCGCATCATTTCAAGCATTGATGTGTCTACTTGTGTCCACTTTTAAATATTTTGGAATGTTATATTCATATTTTTATTTTGAACGTTTTGTTCATATTCTGCGATCGAGCCTGGTGTAATAAAGTACTTATAAGAGGATAATTTTAAATATAGGTTTAAGTTATATGCCACGATTTCAGTATTGGCATTTTTAACGAAACTAATATTTGCACAATGTATTATTGAACCCAACACGAAATACAATTTAAAATTGACCCAGTTATTTTGTCTTCTTCTTTAATGTTGTATTAAGCTTCCTCATAAAATCGAATAACAATAATCGATAATTTTTTACAACGGATAAGAACATGAAAGCAAAACTGAAGCTTTACTTATCATCACTGAACGAAGAACTCATTAAAAATATCCCTTTGAAAAGTAATTTCGCAACATCACCACATCAAAGAGATTGGCATGTCATGGCCACAGTCAAAATGTCAATTCATGGCTTTTTTATTGTCATTATCAATGAACCCCCCACGAAGAAATGTAAAAAACGAAACGTAATAAAAAAGTGGGCAGTAATGTCGATTAAAAAAATCAATCAATCTTCTTTGTTCCATGGGCTCACAGTGCAGGAAACTGGGGCAATTGCAGGAAGTTGTGTGGAGCGTATACAAAACATTGTTTAATTGAATAAAATAATCATACACACCATGGGTCAGTCGCCATCAAATAACTATGGAAATGAACTTATTTTCAATGTTTTAAATGAAGTCGTATGCTACATGCTGTTGACCCTCAAAGCTAAACATTTCTTATAAATATTTTTCTAAAAATAATTGAAATTGTCATAACAACAAAATAAAATAATCTTATCACAAATGATTTCCATACATGTCTGAATGTGTTTTGTTTTCTTGTTGTTTACTTTTCTTTAGTAATTTTTTAATTGCTTTCCATAAAACCTACAAAGTTTTTACTACTTCAACATGTGTTGCTATTTTCTCTTATTTTTTGCCTTCAACTTTCTTTACAGATTGCCATCTTAAGGCTACAATAAACCATTGAAATTTTCAGGAAAAAAATAAGTAGAAACAATCCAAAGAAGGTAAGTCAATTTTTATGAGATTCTCCACATAGAATACAAAACATCATATCGAATGAACATTTTTAGTCTTCAGAACACATGTTGTACAATCTAGGTTTATGTACTTTATAAACACGTAGATAGAACTTTATGTGTGTTGATGTTCCTCTTCTTCGTTTTTTTTTTTTGCGAGGATAAAATCAAAAAGTAAAGTTTTTGCACCTAAACTTACTTTACCAGTTGTGCGTGTGTGTGTGCTGTGTAATGGCAGTACAATCTTCGTGGTCTGACATTTTGTTACGAATATGACAATATGTTGACATGTTGAGGCGGTTACTTCAGACATGTACTACAGATGATGTCTTTTTCAATAGACATTAGCGCTTGAAAAGTTGTAGGGGAAGGAGTCGAAAAACAATAACCAGCTGAGCCCTAGGACATTAAAGGATATTATTTTTGGTCAATAGCGATTTTAATAAAATTAAACGTTTAAAATATTTTACTTCGCTAGGAATTGATAGAAATCGATTTTGCGGATTTTGTACTTACATTTGAATGAATACATACGAATGAATTAGAAGTCAATTTGTCAGCGATAATGTAAAGGAATGCAAAGCGGTTCAGCGAAAAGTTCATTTTCTATCCAATCTTAGATACGTATTTGCGAGTCTTTACCGAAGTATTTTAATTTTACCACTAAAGTGTAACATTTTCAATGCTAGCTAATTTTCAGATGGGTTTTCGGCGTACCCACATAGGGATACCCTTATGTGGTAGTTTGGGTATATTAGGCACGATTTTCGGCAAACTGACAGTAATTTTCTATTTTGGTTTCTCATTGTAAGGTAAATTTTCTTACCAAATATCTATAGAAACAAAAGAGTAAAGTAATTGACTGATTTACTGACTAACAATGTAAGGATTTATCAACGCCCAGACGAAACAGATGAAGCTATAGTCTTAAATTTTTGGATGAGAGTCACTCCGAAGGTGTCAGATAAGGCTGGGTTTTTTGGAAATCATACTAGAACGGCACGAAAAGTACTAAAAAGTAATACATCAGGGTTCCTCATTCCAGAACTTTTAAATCTGGAATGAGGATCACTGGTGTATTTAGAATAGATGTACTAAACGATTTTTTGAAAATTCCAACTATAAGTATCCAAAAATTACTAAAACGTACTGAATTAGGTACAATTTTATAGCATGTGAAAGGATAGAGCTAAAAACTCGGCACAATTTGCATTTGGGACAACCGATAGAGTTGGAACACCGAAATCTGGAAATAAGATTACTACTCCATTGTTGAATTGGAATTGAATATACCAAATTTTGTAAAAGTTGAGTTTTGTATGAACTGATTTAGCTTGAATTTTGAAATTTGGGGTAAGGATCACTTTTGGGGTATATGATTGGGGTATGTAGAAAGTTTTGCCTACACATTTGGCAGAAAATTTGGCATTAGATTTGGTACGATTTGAATTTTTTATGGACCGATAGAGCTGGAATCCTGGAGTTACGGTCACAGTTGGAGTTTAGGATTGGGGTATGAAAGTAGGTATGAAAATTTGTACTTATAGGTACTAAATTTTATAAAAATTCTATTTAGGCGAATAGAGCTGTAATATAATTAATTTGGAATTAAGGTTTACTGTTGGAGTAAACCAGCCGTATCAGAATTCTGTAATAAGAAATAATTTCATGCAATTCGGATTATAAATGCGACCTGTACTTTGGACAGACATGGAAAAATCGACTCAGAAAGTTCTATGCATATTCTCAAAAGGAACCATGTATCTATCTATCTCGTTTCCTTTTGACTGTTACAAACATAAGCACAAATATATAATATGTTGTACCACAGCGTGGTGAAGGGTATAAAAAAGGGGGGGAATTGGGGTACCGTTATATAGGGGCTACAAGAAATAAATTTCAAGAACCACAAAATACCGCAAATGGGGGGCTATGCCTAAACGTAGTCCGATATTGACCAAAGAACAAAACTTTGCAAAATTTCAGAACCATATCACAATTCCATCAGAAGATAGCGTGTTTACAATAGACGGACGGACAGACGGACATGGCTAGATTTTAGAATTTTACCCTGATCAAGAAATTTGGGTACCGTTATATAGGGGCTACAAGAAATAAATTTCAAGAACCACAAAATACCGAAAATGGGGGGCTATGCCTAAACGTAGTCCGAAATTGACCAAAGGACAACACTTTGCAAAATTTCAGCACCATATCTCAATTCCATCAGAAGATAGCGTGTTTACAATAGACGGACGGACAGACGGACATGGCTAGATTTTAGAATTTTACCCTGATCAAGAATAAATATACTTTATAGGAACGGAAATGATTATTTCAATTAGTTGCAAACGAAAAAACAAACTTAATATATAAAAACTATTAAATTCTGAACTCAAAAATTACATTTCAATAACATAGAATTACACCCTGAAGTCGTAGCCAAATTCCTTTTAAACCCCGTAGGAAGGTTAAATATTTCCAACTCAACATCTTTATTCTGTATTTTCATAAATCTTAAATTCAAACTGTAAAGACTTTTAGCAAATTGGCAAAAAGATCCCTCCAAAAAAATCACCTGTAACCAAACATAACACCTTCCACATAGATAAGCCAACAATACGGATTGTTTTGTTTGGGTAATCATCTTAAGTAAAGAGAATACGAACATACGTTCGATTTACCACCCTCTACTCCCATCATGCATCAGTGTGACATACAATCAGTTGTAGGTGTTTTCCCCCTACTTCATCGAAGCTGTAAAGGCAGAATACATGTTTTAAATCGATTTAGAGAAAACAGATCATGTTCCTCGCGTCCTTCATACAAGGTACCTAGGGAAGGTACTAAGGGTATTGATGTGTTTGTGTCTGGATATGTGTGCATGAGTGTTCCACTGGTATATTGACTTTAGACGAAATTAACTTCATCAACAAAAAGGGGACAATGTTGAAAGTTTTCTCCTACCACAACTACTGCTTCATTTTCATTCTTGTTCTATTCGTAACATAATAGCGCCTCTTATACGTCCTACCAAGTATGTAAGGCGTTCATACACACATACGTGTATTTCAAACCATGGCAAAAAATCGTTATTGTCAAGTTATCAAACAAGTTCTGAAATAAACTTGTCTAGTATGCTTGCTCTTCCTGCCGATACACTAGTTTCTTCTGTAGCTCAGTCAGCGTTTTTTATGCTGCCGAGAGTAACAAAGTCAACAATGACGGGCATTGTTGGCAGAAGTAATTGCCGTTATAAGGGATACACTCGAAAGGATGACGGAAGTTTATCGATTTTCTTGTAGCTCCCAACCAATAAGGGTTTTTTGTTCGAAGGGAAGAGGGCGACGGATATGCAACTATTTAAAACGAGTCAAGTAGGAGATTAGGTTTGCCTCTAAAAAAATTCAATATTTATTTTTTCCTCCAAAAGTATATGATAATATTTTTACAAGAAATCATACACTGACACAGCTCTTTCTGTTTGTATTAAATTGACCTTTGATAAAACAGTTACATATTTGTAACTAGCGTTTCAGCAGCTTTTAATTGATACCTTTATAGTCTTTAATAATTTTTAAACGGTACCAGCGGAATTTTGGAAATCAGTGTCTTAGGAGGTATGCATTTTTTCAATAAAGTTACATTTTTGCAATCAGAACTTCAACGCTTTAAATAGATTTAATATTCACAATGATTTTACCTTTTTGTTTTGTATTTATTGCAGTATGGATAATTTAAATTGGTTTCAAGGTCCTTAAGGTCCCGCTGCAATTTGACAATTCCATTAATTCAATTAATTTTTTACACGCTTACTCTAACAATTCCTCGTTTTCGTCCTTAATAATCACAAAATGGGATTTTTTTATCCTCGTTTCTGAAGGGAGTCTTTCATCGACGAGCTGAAAGGAGTCTTTATAGACGATCTGAAGAAATCTTTATATAAACGAGCTGATTGGGAATAGAAGCGAGTCTTTATAGACAGGTTGTTCAGATTTTAACATACCTTCGCATTATTATTTCGATTTACACATGACTCTAGCCTGTAACAAATAGAGATAGATCGCCAAAATTTTGCATAATATTTTCTTTTATCTGCAGGCATATCAAGAAGATGGCTTATATCGGTCCAATGTTAAGGCATAGCCCCCCATATATGGGTACCCACAGACCGAATTCCTAATTTGGTATATTGGGCTCTTATAAACTCTCCACTAAAAATTAAATCATGTTCCGTACCTCTGTGATGTTAAATTGTAAGCAAAGTTCAGGTCGTATTTATAAGCTGATTTCGATGAAATTTGGCACAGCTCAATTATTTGGTCCAAGGACGAACCCTATTGAAATTGGGAAAAATCGGTTCAGATTTAAATATAGCTCCCATATATATTTTCGTCCGATTTAAGGTTAATGGTGCACCAAAGTTCCTAAGTAAGTATCGATTTGCACGAAATTTTTCATAACGTACTGAATTAAAAGTAGAATTAAGTGTGCTAAGTTTCGTGAAGATCCGTTCATGTTTAGATATAGCTCACATATATATTCGTCCGATGTTATAAAAATGGTGCACCAAACTCCTAACTTGTGTCCGATGACGTCATTGGGTTTTGTTGAAATTTGTGCAGATACAGCCATAGTTTCCGTCTGTATTTCGTTTTCCATACTAATCTAAATCTGCCCGAATGAAAATAAATTTATCATAGGCATGAGTATGTTCCTTCGAGGGAACATTGGCATACAATTGTAAGGATACATATGTACAATATACACAAAGTGGTGAAGGGTTTCATATAGTCGACCCAGTCCGACTTTACTGTTTTCCTTATTGGTTCTTAATTGGGTTTATGTGGTATAACACTCCTGCTCGAACATAACATAATTTGTCCCTGTTAACTCTCTCTCCTCTTATTCTTTTGTGAGGAAAAAGTTAGTGAAGTGGTGTCGACATAAAAGGTCGCGGCATCCATAAATCTACTTTGCAATTCTCCATCACATCCTTCTTCTTTGCATTTCTTGAATTCTACTCTAATTCCCCACTTGTCCGACATGAAAATACATCAAATTCTTTGTGTCGCTGCATACAATCATAACTGGCAACATGTTGAGTTGATTGGCAGGCATTACGATCGGCATTGAAACAACCCAAAAAATGCTTCGGACAACCTTTCATCTTCGAGTTCGTCCTGACATGGTGTTGTAACTTTTGACAGAACTTGAACATGTTTGCAACTGTTGTCGTCGTCACCGTTTTTGTTGTCGTTTTTATACGCTTGGATTTGGGCGGTTTTTGGGTTTTTTTTTGCATACGTTGCATTTTAGTGCAAGTTCAAACTTTTGTACTAGTTCGTTTTTTTTTTCTCATTTTAGTTAGGGCCCGTGTACAAAAAATGAGGGTTGGAGGGATATCGCCTAAACCCAAAGAAGTCAAAGATGATGATGGATGAGTGAATGCATGCTGGGTGCATGGGTGGGTGCTCGCTCAGTTGACTGTTTGGTTGCACACATCTTGCGAAGAGGAATGGTTGTTGGTTTAGTTAAGTGGTTTCATCATTTATGAATATTCAAACAAATACAACACCAGCAGTAACAGCAACAACAACAAAATATTTCATTCCAGAAAACTTGTAACTGTTGTGGTTGGTCGTTTTGTTTTCGTCGCTGCCAGAAAGAATGCAAAAAACAAACTGTGTGTTAGAGTTAAGTTTTATAGGGTTACAGGCCGCAAAGTTTTCCAACAACCCAACGAGTATGAAGCGAGGGTTTGGTATTTGACCTAACCCATCATTGGTATAAACAACAAGAACAACAAAAGTAAATTTGTTTTAGAAAATTTTTCTTAATTGGCAAAATATTAAATTTGCCATTGAATGGTAGCATAGAGGGGGATATTCCTTGGAATAAGGCAATTGTCTGCTAAGAAGAAATAAATATGAAATATATTAGATAAGCAACATATTTCATTAAATTAGTAATTGTAATAAAAAAGGCGAATACAATAACTTGGTCATCGGTTGATTAAAACTTGTAAAAATCGGTTATGTCATTTGATTATTGCAAATCATAGTTTCGGGATTACTGGTATCCCATACTGGCAAAATATAATGTTAGTAGGACAGACTTTGGGGAAAAAGAGGATTACATTGCTATTTATTTAATCAATAGCATTGAGATTCATAATATCGAAAATCGGTTAAAAACGTGACCAATATGATGGGGGGCTAAATGTAATTTTGTATTTATGTAATAATAAATTAATTTTATTTTCCATATTTAAATTTTATGTTACGAAATGCTACATATTTTCTATATATATTTTCCTACTACGAATCCCGCAGTCAATTTGCACTTTTAATTAACTAAATGGGAATATTTTTAATAAACGTAAATTCCCATTTTTTGCCATTTCGTTGGTCATTTCTGAACCACCAAATAAATACAAATAACAAAGCACAACGCAACACAACAAATTTAAAGTTAAATTAAACATGGAACTCTGTTCGAAAAACAAGCAATCAAACAAACAACCAACCAAACGAACGAACAATATAATCATAAATGTCGAATCTTGCAACGAACCCAAAGGTAGATGAGAATAAATATTTTGGCAAACTTTGTTACACATAAAAATAAATTGAAATAAAGCAATAGAAATACAAATTTGTTCAATTCAAAAAAAACAATGTTGCAATAAAACCTGATGTTTTTCACAAATTACATATTGACGGGAAAGTAACTGGTCAAACAAATAATACAAAGAAAAACCAGTAAGGAAAGTAGTAAAGTCGGACGGGGCCGACTATATGATACCCTTCTCCACTATGGGTATATTAAAAAGGATTATTAACATGAAATAGGATGAAATTAAATGTTAGTCATGATTAAATATGTGATATTTATCTAAATGTGAATCTACCTAGATCTATCCAAAAAGTATGTGTATCGACTTCAAACAAATATAAATAGGTCATCCGTTGGGCTATGTCTGTACATCTAGAAAATGCAACTACGTAATTCTATGCTGAATTTTGTACGTTGTGCAAATTTGATGTAAATCTGACTAACATGAGGAGTTTGATGCCCAATTTACTTGAAATCGGGCGAAAATATATATGGAAGCTCTATCCAAATATTAAGCGATTTCAAACTTGTCACAGGTTAGGTTATACTAATTTCAGAAAGTTTTGTTCCTATTGGTTCCTTGGTGCGGCAATTACTTAAAATCAATAAAAGGGACCTATATCTAAATCTGGACCCATTTTCACGAAACAAGGCAGACATCACTGTAGGCTCAATTCAGTACGTTATGCCAATTTACCTGCAAATCGAAGGATATATAGGGACTTTGGGGCAACATTTACATACAATCGGAGCCGAATAAGTGACCTATGCCAAATTTCATCCAATTCGGATCATAAATGCGTCCTGTACTTTGTTTACAATTTAACATGGACAGACAGACATGCATAAATCGACTTAGAAAGTGATTCTGTGCATATTCTCAAAAGGAACCATGTGTCTATCTCGTTTCCTTTTGCCTGTTACAAACATATGCACAAAGACATAATACCCTGTACCACAGTGTGGTGAAGGGTATAAAGAACAGCAACTACATATTGAGAATTTATGTTGTAGTTAAAATTTTTCCAGTAAATAATATTTAAACGTATGCAAACATGTTCAGAACTCCAAGTTGTTTTTGAATACCAATTGGGTTTCAGCATAACCAAATAGTAATCGAAGTTTCTTGCCACACATCGATGTACTATACTGCAGCGAATTATTCAAAGTGTACCCAATGTTTTGATGTCATGAAATATTGACGGCATCATTTTATTGGGAATAAAACCAAATCGAGGGTATCCGTTCTGTGGTGCTAAATATAAACGCAAACCTAAGCTGAATTGTTTAAAGTTTATAGTAACTTATCAGTTGAGAACTTTAAGTCAAATCGTTCCTGCGGATTTGACTCAAAATTTCTGTCAGTTGTCAGTAATTGTAGTGGGAAGGTTTTTATGAAAAAAATTTGGAGAAAAATCCGCGGAAATCATGCAAAAAATATTTTGATTTTGATTTCATCAGTTCTTTATGATTTCGTAGTTTCTTTTTGGAC
Organism: Musca vetustissima; assembly: GCF_032173495.1. NCBI lineage: Eukaryota > Metazoa > Arthropoda > Insecta > Diptera > Muscidae > Musca > Musca vetustissima. Next base: position 44,961 of record NW_026881160.1, on the reverse strand, counting down.
ATATTTTGGGCGAAATTGGTGGCGTATTATCTATTTAAGCAATTGTCAATTTTGAAAAATTCTCAAAATATGTTTATTTCCCACAATCAATAGGATTCTCATTGTCTTGGAAAAAAATATTTTAAGTGAAAATTCTAATGAATTTTAATTTAATAACAGAAACCCAAAAAGAGAACTATATATAAGATACATACATTATTTCCGACCAGTATATGCTCACGGTTTACAAAGAATTAAGATGTATTAAGCTTCAATATATAAGTATCCTGTGTGAAGAAATTTTTAAGGTATACCTATATTTTGACATTTTTGTGGCGCCTATACCAAAAGTGATGTTATAGTGTTAATTAACAGGGAAGAAACTTAAAACGCATTCTCTGCAATTTTTTCAGTTATGCTTGTCTTGCAGCAAATGAGCGATATGGTAATTACGTCCTCAATACAAAATAATTTTGTTTACCCTTCACCACACTGTGGAACAGGATATTATGATTGTGTGCATATGTTTGCAACAGACTACCAAAAATAATCCAAACTAAACTCTCTTTTTATGTGAGCTACCTTGAAAAATTGAGAAAAATCGTCAAAATAACGAACATTTGCAGGGTACCTTTTCATGTAACTACTAACATTCGGTAGTGATATTTGTTATCCAAAGAAAACCAAATTATGAAATCTGCTGAAATCGTGAATCCTTAAATTGACCAATTTTTACACACTGGAGGGTATAATAAGATTTGTTTTCGTTTGTAACTCATCAAAATAATCATATCCGATTCTATTAAGAATATATATTCTTAATCAGCGTAAAATTCCATAACGATTTAAACATATCCGTCCGTCTGTTGTAATCATTGTAGCCTTGAAACGAATTGAGATATATAGCCAAAATTTTACCTGTCTGTCTTTTGTCTGCAGGCAGGTCATTTTTAGACCGAATTCGCTGAAATTTGGTAGAAGAGTTCTTATTGGGTACCAACTGTCTCCACTAAAAATTATGAAAAAGGTTTATATCGTTTCCTTATGCAAGTTATAACCATATGCAAAAAAAGACATAATACCCTGCATCACAGTGTGGAGTTGGGTATAAAAACAAGTGAATAGCTGTGGGCCCAACATTTTTTTATCAGATAAGTTCCAGTGAAATAATTGATTTTATTTATTTTGATTATATACGTATGATATCCCAAAATATATTTTTTTATATTGGTAAAACTTAACAAAATTGTCTGCTATATTTTATTGCACTCAATAAATACATAAATATTTTATACTACAATACTTCAGTTGAATTTCTTTATTGTTGTGGTTTGATTGTTGATAATTTTCAATGTTCTGTGGGAGAACCTGCTGTGACACATTATACCAACGAAAAAGCACAGAGTACATTATTGCTTTCTCGGGGAGACAATTCCATCACTGCAGTGCAAAGTGGCATTTTTTGTGGCCAAAAGTCATAAAATTGAAAAAATTTGTTTTCACAGTTGGATCATCTTAACTTTCTGAAAGATTAATGGAACAACAGATTAACTATGGGCTACTGTATTAACCATTTGGGGACAAAAATAATTTCTTCATATATTTGATAACATTTTATATATATATTCTTATTATTGTGAATAAAAAAAATTATGGAATAAGAACATGCAGGGAGATGTTTGATTGTATGTGTATTTACTATACACTAATATATATAAATTAAAATTTTTCTGTTGGATAACAAAAATTAATGTAAAAAAATTCTAGAGGACACCCCTCCACTTTGATACGTCTGTGACTACATATATTATTTAAATGAAGTCATTAAGAATATTTATATAATATGATCTCATCATGTGATCTGTATTCATCTTTAATAGTTTGATTCTATTGATGAATTGACATCTCTGAAACAGTATATTTAGAGATTTGAATATATTTGACATTGTAACACTTCAATCATTTCAAGCTTTAACGTTTTTACTGCTACATGCGTTTTATTAAGCTAATTGATTATTAGAGGATATTAAAGGATCTAATGTATCCAAGGCTCTAGAAATATCAATAGATGTTATTCTTTCGGTTGCTCTTAAGAAATTTCCTTGCAATATAAAATATAGTGTACCTTATCAAATAATTTTGGAAAGCAAAGAAAATTTTTCAATATTAATATTGACGTATATACTAGCTGTTTCATAACATGTACAAAATTAAATCTAATGAAAACACATAATTAAATTAAAAAAAATTTGAGGCGAAATATAAGATTTGCCTCTACTCCAGTTATTTCAGATTCAAATTAATTTGCGTTTCAGTAAATGGTTTAACATACAAAAATGGAAATAATTAAAAAACCCGCACAAATCCGCAAAACCACATTAGGTTATTTTATTTCAATTGCCAAACGTTGCCCACGTATTTAATGCTTTCATAACCTCAAAGTTTAAAAATTTCTGCGATCAATCTAAAGTTATGCTTATTTTAATACTATTTTTACACATACACATATGTATAGATACATTTTATGATAAAAAATATCGAATACTTTCTTATTAATTCTATACTTATAGTTATACTTTTATTTTATTTCCACTTTAAATCTTAACAAGTAACATATCAAATGAATACATTTTTTATGATATTTTAATAATACACGTTTGACAGCTTGCCATATAATGGTATAAGTGATTATGCAAAAACAAAATTCATTTTTATTTGTTTTGAAGTGTTCCTTACCATTTGGCATTGTAACTCAAAAGAAGTGATAAGACAATGTGTGAAATTCGACTTTTGGCTAGTAAAATGGTATTTTTGACCTATAGTGCACTGGTTGAATTGGGAAGAACATCCACAAAGTTAGTTTGTTTCACAGTTGGATCATCAACGAAAGTCACAAAGAACAGATTGACTATGGGCTACTTTGGATTTTGGTCTTGTCTCTTGTACAGGCCTTCATAAACTATAAGAAGAACAGAGGGAGATGTTTGATTGTATGTGTATTTACTATACACTAATATATATACACCACTTGGCAACAAATCCTAAAAAAATTCTAGAAGTAATATCAATGAAAAAAAAAAACATAACATAAACATTTAATGGAGTACAAGACCACAGAAGTTTGGTTTACGGAAGTTCCAATATATGTATGACAAATAAATATATTTACTTTCGAAACTAATCCCATGGTAGTTTTAACCCTTATCGTACAATGGTTATTCCCAACGAAAATATCAAATTTCATTTACTGTAGAAATGTCAATAGAATTTTCACAGTTCTGAAATTTCCTTGCAATAAAAAATATAGTGTAGAGAAAAATCAAATAATTTTGGTGAAACCATTTTTTATGTACGGGAGGTATATCTAAATCTAACCGAAGCTATATATAAATCTGACCGTAAAACCTTCACAGCTCTCAAACTGGACTTAATTCAGGACGCTTTGAAAAATGTTTTCCCAATCAAACAAATTTTAGGTGTTTTTTGCCTCATATACATAAAATCTGAAGAATATATATAATAAGGAGCTATATCTAAATCTGAACGGATTTCATCTAAACTTCACACACATCATTCTGTACATAGGTAAGAACTCTGAGCAAAATTTTGTCTCAACGGGACTGATATTGGGAGTATGGTGCACCATTTACATAAAATATAACGAACTAATATATGAAGCTATACCCAAATCAGAACCGATTTTTTCCATTTTCAACGTCCTTGTGACCCAAATAAGTGACCTTTGGCAATTTTCATCGAATTCGGATTATAAAAGCGACCGGTACTTTTCTCTCAAGAATACATGGACGGACCCTGTACCACAGCGTGGTGAACGTTTAGCAAATTAAAACATAGAACTTTATCTTTTGGGTTCGTAGCCACTTCATTAACTTTTCACAACTTCTCCGTTGAATAAAATAACTATAAACATATGCCAGACTGTATTACTCTTAAATTAGAGATATTCATCGGTTCCCTCCTCGATTGTTCATGGAAATATTTTAATTTTTAGTTATTAAGCCCGGTGTGTATATGTAATCACTTCAAAGAGTTACAAACTCAATTTGGTTTCTTCCTACCTTAATGTAGGTGCCTAGAAGTTAAAGTTAAGATTTGCTGTTGAGTTCTTATTTCTCTATCAAGACCATTCACATTTCTATTTGAGACTTCTACAGCTGCAAAATATTTCTATTTACATAAACAAAATGAATCATAATATTAAAAACAAAAACTTTTTTGTTCCGAAACACACTCCAAGAAGTAACCACAAACCGACAACAAAAATTGCAGACAAAAAAGAAATTCGTATTAAAATGGAAAATTACATTCTTATTTACATTTTTGGTATTTTAACTCATTTCGAAAACAAAACCATAATAAATACAACCGAAAGCAATTATTAGTAGAAAACCAAGGAGTAGAGAAGTATGTTTGTTTGTGAACGAGTGGGGGATGTAATGGTGGGTGTGGCACCAGTAACGACATGCTCGCCCCATTTAAACATAACTACTCGACTAAGTGATTCTGAAAAGTTAACTAAGTAAGCAGCAGAAAACAAAAATAAAAGAAGAAAACCAGTAGAACAATTTATGTAAATTTTTTAACCAAATATGAATAGCATAGCATAAGGAGCAGAAGGATATTAGTACCCCCCATACACACACACTCATACATACATTTGTATGTGTATGTATGTTCTAGTGGTATGAGTTTGTATGGTGTAACTGCCATTCTCATGTTGCTGTCGTTGATATTGTCACAGTTCTTGCCATTGTGGTTGTTGCTGTCAGTCTTTGGTCCTTTGTTTTTCAAACTACACACGCACACACATACACACTCATACCTACTTTTAACTATGGTGAATGTTGCAATGACATTTGCCATAGCTATGCCCGCCTAATGCCACAGATGTTGACATCCACCGCCTGGTCCATAGTACACACATGGCTAAGACACCACGCTGAGATGTATGAATTCTAAACTATGGTTTAGATATTTCATAAACTGTCCTCCCATACAGTCAACAAGCTTTTGGTTTAGTTTGGTAATTTTGGTCATTGGGTTTTAACTTTTAAAATATATACAAAATGAATATGTAGTATAATTTAAATATAGGTTTTATAAAATTTATTCACTAAATTAAAGCTTTTTGAAAGCACTTGAACCACGAACACTTCTTCAATATTTTGAAAAAGTATTATGTTCACTATTAAGTTGGAGAGACTTTTAAGTTTATGTTGGTCTAAAATAGACCAATCGTTGATCGTCATATTAAAACAAAAGCCGGAATGATGGACCGATCCTTACAAAATATGGCACGAAATTGCGGTTCTGGCCAAGGACGACACAGACAAATTTTTTCTAAACATTAAGTCAGCATTATATTCTGCAGCGACTCATCGTCTTCGCCTCAAATATATAAATGTGTCGACCTTATAGCACAAAAAATCACAGTAGGAAGATATGATCATTTGGCCGGGTGAGACATTGGACTATCGCGGAAACGAAAATAATATACCATGGTAGGTGCTGCGTGTTTCTCTTGCTGTTGAGAAAACTGCAGCGGTATGATGATGATGCAAATAAGAAATACAGCACTTACCATAATTATCATTCTCTCCACTAAGTAAGCAACCAAAAAATTATTCACATTCATGTTGAGGCCAACAATAATCTCGACATTTTGTTGAAAGACTGTAAACCTTATATACCCTAGATTTCTAGACCATGAATAAGTCTATATGTGGCTTTCAATGCGGCTAAATTTTGTTGCCACAAAAATGCTGATTTTCCATTTACTTCATTTAGCGACATTTAGGCATAGAATGACATTCGACCGCCTTCCCAACAGAAGCAACAGCAGCAACTGTTATTGACTACGACGACGTCGATGTCAGTCAAGCAACCACAAGAAGACGCAGCTATTGTTTTTGTTTATTCAAATGACATGACTGACACACAACCAAAATCAATGACAAGAGAATTTTAAACTGTCTTCTCATTCCGACACGACTGGGGGTAGGTAAAGTTAAATACATATTTTCTTGGAATAACAGATTTCGTTTTACCCTTTTTAAAAGCATTACATGGATGGATGGATGGACGGACGGATGGATGGTGGCTACCACAAGTAGAGTGTGACAAATGGATGTTTTGTCAAATACCAAAGATTTTTGGAAATGTGGAGGGGGAGATGGATAACTGTGTATCACATTTCACAGTAGATTTACGTATTTTAAATACCAAATAATTTTGTACAAGTTCCTAGGTATTATTTTCCATTTTGGACGCAATCAATTATGAAGTAAATGTGATTTAAGAATACAATCATTTTAAAATCATTGAATTTAGTTGTTTATAAGCATTTTAATTTATTTTTTTTTACAAAATATACAAAAGAATCTGAATCTGTAGAAAACTAGGTGAGAAGACAATTTTAATTGTTACATCTCGAAATATTCGTTATACTATATCCCCCATCATAAGATGAAGTATATGCGAGTGCTACTATATATATGTATGGGGTAATAATAACCAGTACTAAAATCAATCGGGAGCATCCAATTTGAAAGACCATGTTCTGTGATGCTGTCTTCTACTTGATCTTCCCATTGTATTCGTGGCCTTCCCCTTCACCGTGAACCATCACTTGGCTCGGTGCAGCTAGATCCGTCTGACAAGCTAATAGTTCATTCGATGACGATATTCAACGTCGACGCAGATCGGCCCATAGATCTTCCAGAGAATTTTTCTTTCAAACACTCTAAGAGCTGTCTCACCTGCGTGCGCAAGAATCCATACTTCAGATCCATACGACAGCACGGTGGTGGCCTTGCTTTGAGTTGCTTACTCTGTTGGCCAACAATATTCTCCTCCGGACTTCAAAGCTGATGTTATTAGTTTTGTTTATGGCGGTACCCAGGTATATAAAATCGTTAACTACCTCGAAGCTGTCGTTTTCATGTTCCACATTTGGTCCGAGTCTACTGGACGTCTTGCGCGTTGATACCATCCGCTATTTACTGCCAGTCCCACTTTGGCAGACTCCTTCTCAATTCGTTCAAAGGTGGCTGTTACCGCTCGCAATGTTCGACCCATTATGTCGATGTCGTCGGCATACGCAAGTAACATATACTGTTTGGTGTAAAGACTGCCATTTCTGTTCACATTTGCATCTCGAATGACCTTTTCCAGCTGTATGTTAAACAGGTCACAGGTTCGGTATTGAAGGGCTCCGGTAGGTCCTTTCCGACTTTAACAACTGACCTTGTACCAGTTAAAGTTATTCTGCATAGCCGTATTAATTGCATTGATGGGGAATGAAGACATGGCTTTATATACCTCTCAACAGATAGGGCTGTCGAATGCGGCTTTATAGTCGACGAATAAGTGGAATGTGTTGATGTTTTTTTTTCGTGGGCCTTGCACCAAAGCCTTCGGTTTTATGTTTTTCTCCTTGGTAAAATTTCTTGCTGACTCCTGTACATCTCGATTTGTTCACGCTCACTATTTTCTTGACTGTAGGGTTGCCCTATACGCTGCGTTTTTCATATCACTAGCACTACGACACACCTGATCGTATCATGGGTTTCTTGATGGGAGTGGGCTATTCTTTGCCATTGTGCTTCTATATTATTATCGGGGCAAGGAGTGCTTTCATCACGCAAGTGGGCAAATTGAGCGGAGTATGCTTCTACTATCTGTTGTGTTTGCAGCTTTCCGACAACATGATCAATTTGATTTATCGTTGATTGGTCAAGAGAAATCCGGGTGACCTTGTGTATAGCGAGATGTTTAAATCTGGTGATGCTAACTACTCATACCGTTTTCGGATGTTTCTTCATTGGGTCTGAATTTTTCGATGGGACCAAAAATAGTTTCCCTTCCGAAACAGCATATGACCCCAGGGCAGGCTGTTTTTAGACGCTCGTAAAAAATGTATTTGATCTGTTCATCTTTGTCTTCCGACGGAGCATGGGCGCAAATAAGACTGACATTTATACACACATCATTTTTCGTATCTTGCAGGACTTAAAAGTGGTAATTTCTAAATTTTTCATAACCTACATGTATTTGAATGAATTATTGCATTACTTTGTGTACTCATGCGGATAAGTTCGATCATTGTGAACATTTCGTTAATACGAAAAAACTTCACTCCAAGGGTTCGACTTTTGGATTGTTAGAAGTATTCAAATATACTAGGCAATAGCCTGTTTACCCACCACGACATTTCAAAAATCTTGCAGTCATCCACATCAGCCTATAAATATTCTCAAATTGGGATTATATTTATTTGCCATAACTTTGTTCTTGTGGTTCAATCTTTCATTTCTTTGTCACTTTTTTATTGTATGAATTTTTTAAAAAAAAAAACTTTGCTTCTGTTACGAAGAGTATAACATTAATTCTCTGCCAATATTTTTGAAACTTCCTGGCCTACAACCACATCATGAAAAACGAAAAAATAATCTCTATCTTTGTTAGAGCAATTGTTGTTATTGTTCTGTTGTTGTCACTGATGAAAATAATCAAGTCTGAATACAAAATGAGCATTTCTAGTTAGTTTGGTATTCGTTTCGTTTAAATCGGCCACAGCTACAATATTGTCAAGAATAAAACTTGATTTGGCACAATCAACAACCGACAACAGCAACGAATGACCAAGGAATAAATTTACAACAACAAATTGTGAGAAAGATTAAGTCAAAGTTTTCATAGAACAATTTTTACAAAACGTTTCCAGATATTTTTTTCTCATCCTCTTCTTGCGCTATTGCTGTGTTTTAGAATTTGTCTATAAATGCCTTGTAGACGAAAGAATCTTTCTTCGTTTTTGGAAGTCTTCCATTTTTTTGTTTGTTTGGCCGGTTCCCCTATCTCGGGTGTCTTCAACCAGTACCATTTTATTATTTTTTTTTCTTTTCACTTCAATGTCGATTAAGGTCGTAATGCTAGAACAATATTTAGAAGAAATAAAAACTCCACCCTCCCGGTTGTATTTCTTGTGATATGAGGAGGGTAAAGTTTAGCAACATAGAAAACTTTTCTATTTTTTCAGTCATCCATCCATTCTGGCTTGTAAAGAAAGACAAAGTTTAAATAAAAATTCAAAATGATGTACTACAGATTTTTGAAGTCTGCCAAAAACAACTAACCATCGGATGTACAACCGGCATAACAACAATTCAACATTCATGTCCGCAACAACTATGGCGGTGATGACGACCGACGGTGGTGGAGGAGGTGACTACAACTGACAAGAACAACAATTGCAACATTAGCGTGCTATCGAAAAAAGGTGCTGACAAAGAATAACATTTTGTAAGACATGACCAATGGCTAAACATGTAGAATAATGAAAAACTTAAGAATTGTGTTGATTGAAGGCAAAAATAACAGAGATATATTTTTTAGTTTGTATATAATATATGATTTTTATTGTATTATCTTTAAGTATATATAACGAAAAACTATTTTTTGTGCTGAAGTCATTTAAAGATTGAGAATATTCCACCAGAACAGGTATAATACATTGTATATATCTGGACGTTTTTGGGAAACATAATACCCTTTATTAAGATACATATTTTCTAGCCTCCAATAGAATGAAAAAAACTACCGGTTCGCCAAATACAAAACCGTTCTACGAAGAGTGAAGCTCACCCCAAATTTCAAAATTCTAGCTTCAACCGATTCATCTGGTTGTTGATGAATCGTCAGTTAGTGAGTATAGATTAAAACAAAAAAATATATTAATAAAGATTCAAAAGCGGTGCGGAATTCGATATTATTAAATATTTAAAGCGAATTTTACACTAAGAGTGCTCCCCATCCCAAATTTCAAGATTCTAGCTTCAGCCATTTCGTCTGATCGTTGATGAATCGATAAGACAGTCAATCATTTTACTCTTTTATTAGCGTTGCCGATGAGAGGGGTGTTTTACACCACCACATGTCCAATAGTAGGACAAACACTAAAGCCTATAATAACCCTTGTGTGGTCTAGAGAAGGAAGAATTCATCTTTATATTTGGATTTCCGAATCTTCTAGGTATTTCTACACCAGCTTCTTCCCTCGCATCCAATCTTGTGTAAGTGGGACTGCAGGCTGTCTCTCCTCATTTGGGTCTCCCCATAAAATGTTATATGCTTTCCTAATTCCTATATGATTCGGTAGATCGATTTAGACCCTGTCTTAATGTTATCTTCTAGAACACCTTATGGACGTCAGAAGATATATTTATGACATAGGGACTGGCCCGAAGTTATAATTCGTTTGTTCTAGAATAGTTTGGAGAAATTTGTCAAAATCTCAACATATTAAATCTGTTGGACTTCTTTTGTTAGATTGGAAACCCATACCAAATTATTATGTACATGAGATGAGTGATACATTTTCTTCTGTCCGTGTATTTCTTATATAAAATGTTCCGTGGTCCACTGTATAAAAGGTAAACTTGATGTTACCCTATATAGTAATTTTTGCCACAAGGTTATTTGATGACATTAAAATAGTATGAACTATTTTCAGATCCCAGTTCAATTTGTGCTCAGAAAAACTAGTTTTGAAATTTTATATTTGACAGAAGCTTTGCATTTTAAGCTTCCTTTTGAACACAGTATCTAAAAAATTCAATATAGCATAAAAAGGCTTAAATGCTATTTTCTTCCATTTAACTCTCTTTAAAATTTTCACCAAAATAAAAGAGAATAGCAAATAAATATTGTTTTCATCCTCTTGTTATATTTTTTATAAATTCCCTTTTGCTATGTACAAGGACCTAAGAAAGAACTCAATGTTACTAAATATTTTAAGCGAACTTTAGCGTATTGAAAGTAATGCATAATTTTCCTTTTTTGGTGGCATTACGCTTTGTTGCTCAAAGTTCTTAGTTAAAATAGTTAACAAAGTTCGTTCATTCGCTCATTTGAACGCTCTTTGTCTTCTTTAAAAGCAGTGATCAGATAAAATGAAGAAAACAAATTACTCGTAATTATATTTTAATTTGTAGCGATGCCTCAAAGAGAAGATTGGATAATTTCAAGTCAATTACTGTTGCGTAATAATGTTTTAGCTGAAAACTGTGCATACATATAAATGTTGTTTACTTTAAATAAAGGAAAAAAAACAAAATTTTAAACACTTTACATTTATTTAGTTACCAAATTAATAATAAAAAAATTTTAATATAACTAAATATGGTGACTGTTATACGCAATTCACGTCGCAGATTCGAATAAATAAATAAATATTCTTTAGTTGACCAGGCAATCATAGACTGGTTCAGCCACATGCTTAGGAATAGATGGATAAACTGTTATGCAGGCGAAAAAATCCTTACTTGTTATGTAGATGAAAAAATCCTCACTTGTTATGTAGAAAGGCTGAGACGGTATTAAACATCGCCTATAATTGGGCCAGACCGAGGGGCCTTAACGAAAATCAAGCCAAAACGGAGATGAGTCTCTGCACTAGGAAGACAACAATAGGCCAGTTTGAAGATCCCATCTTTCAAAACAAAGTGATAACCTAAACAGAAAACTTAAATGGAAAGACCACATACAGAAACGGGTGAACAAAACCCACAGATGCCTGTCCTTCTGCAGAAAAGTCGTATGCTATAAATTGGGGTTTAATCCAAATATGATACACTGGACCTATAAGAGCTGCCCTCGCAGCTTTAATTCTTAATGCTATGAACGCGTGGATCGACACCGGACACAATAGACCGCACCAAAATATTGGATCCTCAATAAGCAGTTTTGAATGGGAATCGGACCGAATTCCTGAAATAGGAGTATTCACAACATATGAAATTATAAAACCAAACAGAAAAGTAGCCATCTCATAATCTACAACATTAAATAGTGCGTGCGCTAAATATGTAACTGCATTTATCTCGGCTTGTCTAGCCAGCGGAATCCGGGTGGAACAACACCAATCACGTTACAGCCCATTCAAAGGGACGATAATAAAGGCATCTCATAAGCAAACAGTTGCCCATAGTGTTAAATGGCTGCGTTAACAAGTTGTCGCCAGTTAGGCCCGTTCGATAAGTTGAAATAGTATCCGTAAATAATCAAATTCAAAATTCATATGCAAATCAAATTCCATTACTAAACTATAAAAATTTTCCTACCCAAAATTACAACAATATAGCAAATTTTCTCACAAAGTTTTTCGAGCTTCATTCATACACGCACACGTAACACATATGTTCAAATAAACATATTTTTGGATTTTGAATACGTTATTATAACATAAACTATGGAAATTTGAATTATATTTTCTCCTAAATGTGAGGTAATACAATGGCGTAATAGTTCGCTTTTGAGGTATCTTCAAAATTACCCAAAGAAATAGGCTGAACACAACCAACATCAGGATTTCCTTTTGTGTTTAATAGGATTGTTTCATATTTGTTTATACCCTCCACCATAATATGGAGGGTATACTCATTTTGTCATTTAATTTGTAACTAATCGAAATATTCATTTGCGACCCTATAAAGTATATATATATTCTTGACCATGTCCGTCCGTCTGTTGTAATCACGCTATCTTCTGAAGGAATTGAGACAAAATATCGCCAAAATTTTGCATAGAGTTGTCCTTTGTCTGCAGGCAGGTCATGTTCGAAGATGGGCTATATCGGTCCACATTGAGGCATAGCCCCCATATAAGGGTACCGCCCAATTTCCGATATTTTGGGTACAAAATGTCTCCACTAAAAATTATAAACATAGGCCCTCTTTTTCTGGTAACCCCCAATTTATGGAATTTTGGTGAGCTTTAAGCGTGTTTTTAAACCGAATTCGCTGTAATTTGGTACCATGGGTTCTTATTGGATACCAAATTTTTTCCGGTAGCCCCCCTATCAGGGCAGCTCCAATTTTCGGTATTTTGGGGTTCTTGAGCGCGTTTATCAACCGAATTCACTGAAAATTGGGACATTGGGTTCTTTTTGGGTACCAATGTATCCACTACAAATTATAAATATAGGGCCACTCTTTCTGGTAGCCCCCATATAACGGTACCTCCAATTTACGTTATTTTGGGGGTATTTTTAAGCGCGTTTTAAACCGAATTCGCCGAAATTTGGTACAATAGGTTCTAATTGGGTACCAAATTTCTTCAACCGAATTCGCTGTAATTTGGTATGGTTAACAAATCTTCTTATGAAAAATTATTAATATTCGCCCCCTTTTAGGCGTAGTTCCCATATAACCCCCTTTTTATATTAAAATAGTTAGCTGATTAGATCCACGTGTAGGCGTTATCCCCATATAGACGTATTCTACCATAGGGGATTATCGTTACTAGAAATATACAAATTATAGAATTCTAAGACGATTTAGCCATCGGTTGTAATCATTTCGCTTTCTAAGGAAATGATGATAAAAAACTCGATCCTGACGATAATGAAATATATCGGCCTACATTTATGCATCTCACTCATATTGTTATGCCTCCTGAAGAAAAAAAAAATGAGACACAAAACAAAAATATTGGTTTCTAAATTTACATATGTCGGTCATTAATTAAGCTATGCCTATATATAACTATAACTATATATAACTATATGTAATCTAACTTTATAATATAAATTGCTCAAGTTTGAGCGTTATTAGTATTAGGAGTTTTCATTTGGGGGTTTCATTAAAAATTGATGGAATTTGTATTTCGTGTACATAATGGTTTACATAAACCGTTTTGTAGAATTATCGGTATAGTTTAAATTTTTGTCAGTATACCTATGGTGGAGGGTATCCAAAGTTCGGCCCGGCCGAAGTTAACGCTTTTCACTTGTTCATATTATCTTCTGAATCAAAAAGGGGCAGATTTTGATTAGAGTCCAATCTAAAATATCTTTTAGTTTATGCTTAGGAAATGATATAAATTGGTCTTATTAGCCATAGTACAAAGTAAATAAGACCAAACACACTTTCATACGCCTTAATGGACCTGTATGGCTATCGTAACTTTTTAACATCACATCCGAATTCAAAATCTATTGGTCCACATTAGCTGATATTGCACAAAGGCTTCAATCTATAAACAAAAAACTGTAAATATCATACATAGTATCCAGTCTGTTCCACAATTTATATATTGTAATATTTTTAACAACTCAAATTCCACAGCTTCATTTTGCACCTTCTCCCAAATGATGAATAGTTAACATAGCATAATAATTATATCGAAACATGAAGATTTGTGTATGTAGGGCTATTTCCTGCCCAAATGTTTAATAAGTAATAATAAATACATTTTATAATTAGTTAAATAAGTCTCCGAAAGATTAATCAATTCACCGATCGGAACTTATAACGTCACACTTTGTACTAGTTTCCTTAATGCAACTAGTATAAAAATTAAACAGAACATCGGTACAATTTTCCGGTCTTGCAAATATTACAGAAGAATCCCCCAGTTCTTCATAATGTACAATTAATAAATGTAGAAAATGAAAACATGCGAATATAGGTTTCTTACCTATGCGGACACTTTAGAACATTTTATGAGCGACATTTTTGTAGAAAATTTGGATAACAAAAATATAAGGAAAAAAAGCACATTCACTCCATATAACCTGAAGACATTCCAAATTATTTTATTTGTAATTTCAAACATAATGCCAGTATTTCTAAATGAAATGTTTCAAATTTAAAATTAAGTATTTGAGTTTGAAAATTACAAACGAAATCCTGTTGAATTACAAACGAAATATTTTGAATAACATTTGAATTTGGTTGTCGACTAATGCATGCATACTTAATCGGATCTCAAAAAATATTTCGTTATATTGAAAACTAAATTTTAGTACATAATATTAAACCCCTCATTTTCATACGAATACTATAAATAGAAGAACACAAAATATAAAATAAAACAAATATATTTGCATTTACTTATGTTTGTATGTAATAAATTCCCAGGGAATTCAATAAACTTACTAAAATTTAATTCCAATAATATTTCATTCAATAAAATATTGGATTTTTGTTTTTGGTTCTTTATTTTATTTTTTCATTCTTTTCGCATTGAAAAAGAAAATGTCAAATATTTACATCTGCTTTGTTGTATCGAAACCACAAATAATCGACTGGGGGAAGCGGGGTGTTTCTGTGTTATCACAATTGTGAGAAAATTCAAGTGTGTGTGTGTGAGTGTATGTTCTGTTATTGTGTTGTGATTTTTGACAATACCACAACTCTCTGCTACTTCCCTCCGCAGAAAATGCAAATGTTTGTTGTTTGTATTCATTATTTGTTGTTCGTGTGGTTGCCATTGTTGTTGAATTTGACAAATATTCTATCTTGACAAAAGAAAAGAAGAAAAAATACGCACACACACACATACTCACTAAAAACATTGGAAATCAAATAAACGAAATTCTTCGACAAAAGACAACATTGATACAAAATTTAATACCAAATGAATTTGAATGTTTCAAAGACACCCGAAAAGTATGAGAGACATTGATCAAATGAGACTTTATTTTAACACTACACCAAATAATGAACAACTATAGACTATGCTTTGGGACATTATTCTAAATTAAATTCTAGGGGTATAATAATCTGAAATACACATAAGGACATTGTGGCGTACTAAGGATACTAGTATGTTTCAAAAATTTAAAGATTTTTGAATAAAAGGATACGATAAAATATTCAATAGAGTTGGATAAACAAATCTGGACTTATTTCCAAAGCAGTTGTCAAAACTAATCTCTCATACCGTAAAATACTGTAGGGTATAAAATTCCTTGATACGAAAACTAATGTATTGGTCTTCTACATACTTATGTACATACGTTCGCCCGGATACGTTCAACATTCGCCCCAACAAAACGAAGCATATCAATATCACAAAAAAACCACTGTCACTCAATAGTTTCACTTAGGATCTTCATTTGCCAATGGAATAGTTTGTCCGATAAGTATGTCTCGGTATAATAGTTTCCAAAATACTTTCATGCTCTACGACTAACTACTACGATTTGCAGTCAGTCCTTCACTGATATGTTGGGAAAATTCGTTGAAGAATTTCTTTTGTCTAAATTCAACTAAAGTTAAACTGCATACCTTTGCCACTGATGCAAACTCATCGAGCGCTGCAAATTCAAACAGAAAATCGATTTGAATTCAAAACAAAACAACACTAACAAAGTAATGTCATATATTGTACTTTCGAGAAGAGGGATACTGAAGCAGATGTATATTTGTTGAAATTTCCTCCCATTTGTTCGCAGAGACCATACACAGTGAATAGTTTTGTTTTATGCAAACATATCTTCAAGTGTGTGCATACTCATCTATGTGTGTGTATCTGGGTGCGTGTGCATGTGAATCAGTGTACACTGATAAGGTTATCTTTGAAAGAAACTCAATGGGAGGTGGTAAAATCTGTTCAACTAGTATTATTGTTTTTTCTTCTCTTTCAGACAATACGTTTGTTTTTCTTTTGCATAGTTTAATGGAAAAAATGCATGAAACTCCATTTAGATACTCATTTGTGATAGTATCGTTTTACGGTGCTCAATGGTTAATTTCAGTTGATTGCATATTTCTAAGGTAAGTCCAGCTAAACCGCAGTTGTTTTAAATTCACAAAGCTTTCATTTCTTAGCATTGGATGAAAGATAGCTATTCAAGGTTTGCTATGCAGGGTTGACATTAATCGGTGTATATTAGACTCTGTCGGCGTCTAGACATATCTGTAGTGAATTCTGTAATTTTTTGGTTGTTTCCGACAAATGTCGGGTAAATTAAAAACATATTTATACCCTTTACCACACTGTTGTACAGGGTATTATGTCTTTGTGCATATGTTTAAAATAGGCAAAATGAAACGAGATGTCGATTTATGCATGCCCGTCCGTTTGTCTGCCCATGTTCATGTTAAATTGTAAATAAAGCACAGGTCGCATTTATGATCCGAATCGGATGAAATTTGGTACAGTTCATTTATTCGTTACAAAGACGAACCCCTTATAGAAATTGAAAAAATCAGGTCAGATTTAGATATAGCTCTCATATACATTTTCGTCTGATTTAAGGTAACTGGTGCACCGAAGCCCCTATTTTGTATATATAGGTCCAAGCGTTGATATAACCTCACCTAAAAATTTGCCTTATTTTTCGGTGTTAATACAATTTTTACCAAATTTTTTTATGAGAGTGGCTATAATTTGACATATTTGATTTCTGATAAATAATAGATAAATGTTAAAAAGTCCCTTTTTAGTTTTCCTACTGTAGTGCTTGTAATTTGAAATACTATTTATACCCTTCACCACACTGTGGTACAGGGTATTATGTCTTTGTGCATATGTTTGTAACAGGCAAAAGGAAACGATCGATAGACACATGGTTCCTTTTGAAAACAAAACAACACTTTCTAAGTCGATTTATGCATGTCCGTCCGTCCGTCTGTCTATCTGTCCATGTATTTTTGTGAGCAGGTCGCATTTATGATCCGAATTGGATGAAATTTGGCACAGCTCATTTGTTTGGCCCAAGGACGAACTCTATTGAAATTGGGAAAAATCCTCCCTCCCATATATATATATTTCGATTTAATGTAAAATATATCTTTCGATTTGCACGAAATTTGGTACAGCCTAATCATGTGATAAGTTTCGTGAAAATGCCATATATAGTTTCGTCCGATTTCATGTAAATAGTGCACCAATGTCCCTATATATCTTTCGATTTGCACGAAATTTGGCATAACGTACTGAATTGAGCCTAGAGTGATGTCTGCCAAGTTTCGAGAAAATCGGTCCTAATTTAGATATAGCTCCCATATATAGTTTCGTTCGATTTTATGTAAATGGTGCACCAAAAACCCCTATATAACTTTCGATTTGCACGAAATTCGGCATAACGTACTTACTTGACCCTAGAATGATGTCTGTCAAGTTTCGAGAAAATTGGTTCAGATTTAGATATAGCTCCCATATATAGTTTTGTCCGATTTTATGTAAATGGTGCACTAAAGTCCCTATATATCCTTCGATTTGCACTAAATTTGGCACAACGTACTGAATTGAGCCTAGAGTAATGTCAGATTTTATGTAAATGATGCACCAAAGTCCCTATATATCCTTCCATTTTCAGGAAATTTGGCATGACGTACTGAATTGAGCCTAGAGTGATGTCTACCAAGTTTTGAGAAAATCGGTCCTGATTTAGATAAAGCTCCCATATATAGTTTCGTCCGATTTCATGTAAATGGTGCACCAACGTCCCTATATATCCTTCGATTTGCACGAAATTTGGCATAACTGAATTGAGCCTAGAGTGATGTCTGCCTTGTTTCGTGAAAATCGGCCTAGATTTAGATATAGCTCCCTTTTATTATAGATTGATTTTAAGTATTTGACGCACCAAGGAACCAATAGGAACAAAACGAACAAAAACGGAACCAATAGGAACAAAACCTGTGACAAGTTTGTTTGAAATCGCTTAATATTTTGATAAAGTTTCCATTTATATTTTCGCCCGATTTCAAGTAAATTGGGCATCAAACTGCTCATGTTAGTCAGATTGACATCAAATTTTGCACAACTTTCAAAATTGAGCATAGAATTACGTTTTCTAGAAGTACAGATATAGCCCAACGGATGACCTATTTATATTTGTTTGAAGTCCATTACATACTTTTGTCCCATTGTAACAAACGAATGACATGTTTATGGATAGATCTAGGTAGATTCACATTTAGATAAATATCACATATTTTATTTCATCCAATTTCATGTTAATAGTCCTGTTTAATATACCCATAGTGGTGAAGGGTATCATATAGTCGGCCCCGTCCGACTTTACTACTTTCCTTACTGGTTTTTACATATAAAGGTCCCGATCGCCTTAAGGAATGCACCCACGTGTTCGAGGGTATAAAAAGTTCGGCCCTGCCACGTTAACGACTTGTTCTAGTCGCTCTGGAGGACACGTGTATAAACCCAACATCAATAAATGTAAATCGGGGGAAGGGAATCTGGTAATCGACAAAGCATTGCTGTTTAAATAAAGATCGGACAATATTTAGCGGTTTAAATGGGTCAAGAATTCAGTGAGAAAAATTAAAAAAAAAATCGTTTCCTGGTATTTATTTTTAATGCGGGAATATAGTGGTATATCCTATAAGAGTAGTTGACCAATTCAGATCCCATTTTATCCAAACTTAATATAGTTAATTGCAACTCCGATCATGTAGCTCATCTCGAAAGAGAAATTAACAAAAAACATTTACATGAATGATCCTTCGCCTAAAAAGGCATAAAAACAAAATTCAGCTTGAGCCCGGCTGATATTTGAACCCTGGTTCCCATGGCATCACCTCCTTATCTTCGTAAGGTTTGTAACGAACCACCACGCGGGCCCTACTTCCTCTGTGTTTGGCTACCTCCTTGCCCCGGCCGTGCTCAGTCTTGGGGCAGTTCTTTTACTTTGGAAGTAGGCTCGGTTTCGATAGCATAAAAGTAAAATTAGGTAGCTCTTTTATAAGATAGAATAGATAGAGAAAGAATAGAATGAAAGGAGAAAAGAGAGATGATGTTACTACATGCGACAGTGCCAGATGTAATTTCACTGTCTCAGCATTCCCACCCTACCATGCTGAATTATATGTTTTCAGCCCTAATACACCTTCTTACTTGAACACCTTCACCCACGACGTATCCTAAATACTTAACCTGCTTTAAAACGAAACTGCTTTTTTACATTAATAGTAAGTCCCGCCTTTCTAAATTGTTTTGCTACTTCTTGAAGGTGTTGCAAATGTTCCTCAAAACTTTCCGACATTATTAATAAATCGTCTAGATAAACGAAAATATGTGTTTTCATATTATATCCAAAGGGCGACACTTTGTTTGGGTGCGTTGCACAACCCGAATGGCATTCTTTTAAATTGGTATAGTGGCCTGTTTGGAATCGTGATAGCTGTTTTTGGCTTGGATGTCTCATCTAATTTGATTTGCCAAAATGCATCTTTAAGATCCACTTTGGAAATAAATTTTACTGATGACAACCTTGACAAAATTCCCTCTATATTAGGGATGGGATATGAATCCTTAATGGTGACGGAATTAAGTTTCCTGCTATCTACACAACATCTGACCTTGTCAGTTTTAACTATTAACACACCCGGTGATGACCATGGTAACTGGGGACACTCCTCAATCACTCCAAGTGACAACATTCTGTCGATTTCTTGACATAGGATCTTTTCTTTGGCAGGAGAAAACGGATAGTATCTCTGTTTTATCGGCTTTGAGTCCCCTGTATCTATTGAATGTTCAACCAAATGGGTACACCCCAATCCTTCTCGTTCTGAACTCGGGAATAATTCGACAATCACATCCAATTTCCGCCTCTGTTCTACTGACAAATCTATAAATTCCTCATCCGAAACTGCAACCTCATCAATTTCACCATTCATGGCTATCGAAATATTAAATTTCTTCCAAAAGTCAATTCCACATATTATCTCTGGTTTTATGGACGGAATAACCAAAAATTCGAAATTATATTCTCTCTCTTGGTACATAAATTTAACCGCAGCTCTGCCAGATATTTTCTGTATCTGATCATCGGCAGTCCTAAAATCTCCATACCCGAAAGAGAAATTAACAAAAAACATTAATGTAGTTCATTCTACATTCAGTACGGTACGCTATGCAAAATTTCGTCTTAATCGGATAAACAACCATGGAAGATGGATTATCCATTGACATCAAATCGGACGAATACATTTATGGTAGCTACTTAAAAATCTGAACCGATTTTGACAAATCAATTTAGCCTTAATTGTACAAATATTGGTAAGGTGGTGCACTACAACAAAATCGAAAGACATTTTTTATTGGAGCTACATCGAAATACTGATAATTTGTATACAAATTGAAAAAAAACTAACAGAAATACGACTGGCAACACATTACTGACCCACAATACTTGTATTAAGAAAAGAAGCATTGTCATTGGTTCGTAACGAAAATGTTTTATCCATTAATATACCCAAAACAGAGAGGCAAAAAAGAAGAAGGACGCAAAATTTGCAATTCAATCAAATTTCAAAGCCGTTCTAAGACTGTTTACATCAATCCCACATATAATAGCATTACAGACATACTGTTACAATCAATGTTACAAATTCCTAAAGCCCATTCACTGCACGTTTGTATGTGTGTGTGAGATTTTTAGTAATCTCAAACACACACACACTCACACAGACATCATTGTCGAAAAAAGGGTTAATTTGACAACAAGTATTCATTCTTAATATAAGACAGAAGGCACAGAAAAACGTAATAATGTACTTCTCTAGCTTCCTTAACTCTTTCTCTTTATCTCTCTTTCTCTAACACACAAAATATTCCACCTCCATTTACACAAAATACTCATCCCGCAAATTTCTACAAACAACAAAACGAAAATACCTAAAGAAAGGAAATTTTCAATTTGTTGGGATTTTAAATAAGACATACAGGAAATACAATTTCAGTAATTGCCGGAAAAATACCGAAAAGAAGAAGAAATTTCTGTAAACGATTCTATGCCACAAGGACAAACACTGTGTCGGAAGATTTAAACAGAAAGTAAGAGTTTTTTTGTTGGAGTTGGTGGAAAGGAGTCTCTGTGTATGTGCTCATATAAATTTATATTTTTTTGTTTCCGTTTTGTTATTGTCTTTTTTTGGAAGGGTTAATGTGTCCCAAATGTTTTCAATTAAATTCGTAATCTCTATGGTAAGATTACAGTGTTCAATTGAAGTAGAAAACATTTGATTTATGTTCGAAACAAAATGCAATAATTTTTTTGTCTAAAAAATTAGAGCAATGAAATTTAAGTTGGGATGTTTGTGTAAAATGTAACTCCACAATAATTCAGGAAAAATCACTTGGACAAAAAAAAAAAAAATTAAGGAAAGTAGTAAAGTCGGACGGGGCTGACATTATGATACCCTTCACCACTTTGGGTGTATTCAACAGGACAATTAACATTAAATTGGATGCACTAAAATATTTTATATTTATCTAAATGTGAATCGATTTAGATTAATTCATAAACATGTCATTATAGTGTAAGGCAAATCTCAATCGGACATCTCTTTATTATTTGGAGCTCAATTAACATGAAGTTGGATAAAAAAATATATATGGGCTATGTCTGCATTTCTACAAAACTCTGTTACGTCATTCTTTACTCATTTTGTACTGACGATTATATATATATATATATATATACACGGAGAACCGATTTCAACAAAACTGATTTAAAAAAAAGGTTATACTATCGTCAGTAGGTTGTGCAAAATTTTGTGCCATTAACTATGCAAAATTTGTGCCACACCGTAGGTTATACTTACTTCAGAACGTTCTGCAAAACTATATATGGGAGCTATATCTAAATCTAAACCTATTTCAGCGAAACTTTCCACACCGTAGGTTACATCAACTTCTGAACGTTCTGCAAAATTTTGTGCCAATGGGCCATATTTTGGAGTTTTGGTACCCAATTTACTAAAAATCAGAATATATATGGGAGCTATATCCAAATCTGAACCGATTTCAGCAAAACTTTCCACACCGTTGGTTACATTAACTTTATAACGTTCTGGAAAATATTGTGCCAATCGGTCATATTCTTGAGCTTTGTTGCATCATTTAACTTAAATCGGACGAAGATACATGTGGGAGCTATATCTAAATCTGAAGTGATTTTTCCCAATTTCAATGAGCTATGAAAAATTTCATCCAATTCGAATCATAAATGCGACCTGTACTTTGTTTACAATTTAACATGGACAGACAGACGGACGGACGGATATGCATAAATCGACTTAGAAAGTGATTCTATGCATATTCTCAAAAGGAACTATTTACAGTTTCCTTGAAATTGCCTGTTACAAACATATGCACAAGGATATAATACCCTGTAACACAGTGTGGTGAAGGGTATAAATATGTATATCCCATATTACACCATGGCACAGAGTATTGTGGTTTCTTCACCACTTTGGGTATTTATAACATATACTAAAAAGATTTCTCTTGTAAAATACGTAATATTTGTGACGGACTATTTACAGTCCATGAAATCTGACGAAATAAAATATGTCATATGTATCTATATGAAAAACAGCAAATGTCATTCTGTAATCTATGCAACATGTCATTTCAATGGAAAAATACTTGGAGTCACAGCACATCGCACTGTGTTAAACCATTTACACAAAGCTGGATTCAAAAAGAAGCTCGATGTTTGGATGCCACACCAATTAACAGTAAAAAATGGTTGAGTTGAACCATCTGCGAAGTCTTGGCCAAACGGAATGAGGTGGACTCATTTCTTAAACGGATGGTGACTGGAGATGAGAAATTTATCACATACGATAACCCTGTGCGAAACGATCGCGGTCAAAGAGCGGTGAAGCACCTCAACCGGTGGCCAAACCAGGACTAACGGCCAGTAAGGTTCAACAATGTATTTGGTGGGACTGGAAGGCGATTATTTATTGAGTTCCTTCCATATGGTCAAACGCTAAATTCTGTTTCTACTGTCAACCAGAAATTGCCAGAGTTGACCAACAGGAGAGGTGTCGTGTTCCACCAGGACAACGCTAGGCCACACACATCTACAGTGACTCACCAGAAACTTCGGGAGCTTGGTTGGGAAGTTTTAATGCATACAGTCCGGACTTGGCACCAAGCGATTATCATATTTTTCTTGCACTACACAATTTCTTTAATGATAACAATTTTTTTTTTTTTTTTTTTGCAAATAGAGAGCAGTTCTTATATGAGAGAGGCATTATGAAGTTACCTTTAAAATGTCTACAAATCACACAACAAAACGGTGCATATTTGGCCCAAATCGGACATTCTGAAGCATGTGGTCAACAAGGCATTTACAGACAACTACAATACATTCCCCACTAATAAATAGTCGTTTTTTATAAAAACAACAAACTGGGATTAAGCCTGACTATTTTGCAAAAACAAAATACAAATGGTATCCCAAATAACCCGCCAAACACTACTGAAGTTGTAGACGAGGCACGGTCATACTGTTTGGTTTATTGCTTTAACTAGCAATGCCTACAACAACGTTATGTGCATTCGTCACAAAGTGACGACACATAGCAGTGGGAAATGTATTGTAGTTGTCTGTAAATGCCTTGTTGACCACGAAGTCAGGCGCCAACGAAACGAACTTCTCATTGGGGTCGTATCGCTGGTAACGTAAGAACTTCGAATTGTAACAAGAGACATTTGGGTTTGAAAGGTTTTTTGTAAAGAAGCTATTAATAGCTTCTGGGGAGAATATCCCAACAAAAAACTAAGGGAACTGATGAGGATCAGTGGCGAGATCCGAAACTATAGTCTTCCCTGCCTTACCCCTCGGCGGACAATGCCATACATTCCCCACTAATAAATAGTTGTTTTTTATAAAAACAACAAACTGGGATTAAGCCTGACTATTTTGCAAAAACAGTTCTATAGTTCATATAAAAATAATTGATTTCTTTTTCTCCAACCCAATATATATAGGAGCTATATCTGAATCTACACCAACTTCAATAAAATTCTATAACGTGATTCTGGGAGAAATTGGTTCGTTGTGCCAAATTTTGTCGTAATCGGAGAAACGTTGAGTAGTCGGTGCTCCAATGAAATAAAATAAACCATAAATATATGACAGCTTACCGATTTTAACAAAACTGAATTATGGCTCAATAAGGAATGCTGAGCTTGAGCGTTTGGTGTACCATTTACATAACATCGGAATGAAATATATACGGAAGATGTACAACAATTTAAATAGATTTCTATCAAACTTAACGTACCTATATCTAAACCCATTTCAGTACGTTTTGCCATTCGGACAAACTTTAAAAATTTTGTGAACTACTTGCATAAAATGGGAGGAGATATATCTAAATTTGTTCCGATTTTATAAAACTTACTCATACGACAGTCTGTACTTGATTCAAAACGATGTGCACAATTATATCTCTATCAGAAATATCTTGGGAGTCTGGTGCATAGATTACATGAAATCTGACGCAAATATATATGGAAGCTATGTGTAAATCCTAACCGATTTCAATAAACTTTTGTCTCAATCGGAAACTTGTTGAAGTTTGGTATATATATGTATATATATATATATATATATAGGAGCTACATTTAAATCTGAACCGATTTCAAAAGAACTTCACATACATCAATTTGTACATAATTTAAAACGCTGTGCAAAATGTTGCCGCAAACAATCACACATTGGCAGTATGGTGCATCATTTACGTGAAATCGTAAATTTTCCATCCTGATTGTATGCAGGATTCATGTCGGAAGATATAAAGAAACAAAAAAGAAGCTGTAATAATTTTTTCTATACCCTTCTCCACACTGTGGTACAGGGTACTATGTACTTGCGCATATGTTTGTAACAGGCAAAAATAATCGAGATAGACCCATGGTTCCTTTTGAGAATATGCATAGAATCTCTTTATGAGTCGATTTATGCATGTCCGTCTGTCCGTCCGTCCATCCGTCTGTCCATGTAACAAAGTACAGGTCGCAGTTTTGATTCGAATTAGATGAAATTTGGCCAAGGACGAACCCTATTTAGATATAGCTCCATGGACGTAAGCAGGGGGCGGCCAGGGGGGCCCAGGTCCCCCCCACCGAAATGAATTTTTTTCACAGTAAATGTATGTTTGATACAACGATTCTTTTCATTATGTACTACCGGCCCCTATATACCTTTCGATTTGCACGAAGTTTGGCATAACGTACAGAATTGAGCCTAATGTGATGTCTGCCAAGTTTCATAAAAAGCGGTTAAGATTTAGATATAGCTCCTATATTTATTTTCGTCCGATTTTAGGTAAATAATGCACCAAAGTCCTTATAAACCCTTCGATTTACACGAAATTTGGCATAGCGTACTGAATTCAGCCTAGACTGACATGTGCAAGGTTTCATAAAAATCGGTTAAGGTTTAGGTATAGCATCTTTATATATTTTCGTCCGATTTAAGGTAAATGGTGCACCAATGTCCCTATATATCTATCGATTTGCATGATATTTGGCGGAGTGTACTGAATTCAGCTTAGACTGATGTGTGCAAAGTTTCGTAAAAAATCGGTTAAGATTTAGATATAGCTCCCATACATATTTTCGTCCGATTTAAGGTAAAAGACACACCAAAATCCCTATATATATTTCGATTTGCACGAAAATTTGTATAGCGTACTGAATTAAGAGTAGAATGATTTGTGTTAAGTTTCGTGAAGATCGGTTCAGATTTAGATATAGATATATTGTTGAAGATATATATATATATATATATATATATAGGAGCTACATTTAAATCTGAACCGATTTCAAAAGAACTTCACATACATCAATTTGTACATAATTTAAAACGCTGTGCAAAATGTTGCCGCAAACAATCACACATTGACAGTATGGTGCATCATTTACGTGAAATCGTAAATTTTCCATCCTGATTGTATGCAGGATTCATGTCGGAAGATATAAAGAAACAAAAAAGAAGCTGTAATAATTTTTTCTATACCCTTCTCCACACTGTGGTACAGGGTACTATGTACTTGCGCATATGTTTGTAACAGGCAAAAATAATCGAGATAGACCCATGGTTCCTTTTGAGAATATGCATAGAATCTCTTTATGAGTCGATTTATGCATGTCCGTCTGTCCGTCCGTCCATCCGTCTGTCCGTGTAACAAAGTACAGGTCGCAGTTTTGATTCGAATTAGATGAAATTTGGCCAAGGACGAACCCTATTTAGATATAGCTCCATGGACGTAAGCAGGGGGCGGCCAGGGGGGCCCAGGTCCCCCCACCGAAATGAATTTTTTTCACAGTAAATGTATGTTTGATACAACGATTCTTTTCATTATGTACTACCGGCCCCTATATACCTTTCGATTTGCACGAAGTTTGGCATAACGTACTGAATTGAGCCTAATGTGATGTCTGCCAAGTTTCATAAAAAGCGGTTAAGATTTAGATATAGCTCCTATATTTATTTTCGTCCGATTTTAGGTAAATAATGCAACAAAGTCCTTATATACCCTTCGATTTACACGAAATTTGGCATAGCGTACTGAATTCAGCCTAGACTGACATGTGCAAGGTTTCATAAAAATCGATTAAGGTTTAGGTATAGCATCTTTATATATTTTCGTCCGATTTAAGGTAAATGGTGCACCAATGTCCCTATATATCGATCTATCGATTTGCATGATATTTGGCGGAGTGTACTGAATTCAGCTTAGACTGATGTGTGCAAAGTTTCGTAAAAAATCGGTTAAGATTTAGATATAGCTCCCATACATATTTTCGTCCGATTTAAGGTAAAAGACACACCAAAATCCCTATATATATTTCGATTTGCACGAAAATTTGTATAGCGTACTGAATTAAGAGTAGAATGATTTGTGTTAAGTTTCGTGAAGATCGGTTCAGATTTAGATATAGATATATTATTTCGTCCGATTTTAGGGAAATGGTGCACCAAACTCTTAATGTTTGTCCGATTGACACGAATGTTTGCACAACGTATCAAATTGAGACTAGAGTGACGTAATTGCGTTTTTGAAATTGGTGCAGATGCAGACATAGCTTCCATATATACTTCGAACGTGTGATGATTGAGATTAAATTTTGAACAGTGCTTCTTCCTTACTGGTTTTTACTTTCAGGATGACAGAACAAATTTTCATAAATATCTCTGTACATATGAATTTATATTCTGTCTTATAGAGAAGACTGTAAAAAAGTTCGAACCTGCTGTAATCCCTTATTTCAATGAAATGTAATTGACTTTTAGTTTATTTGCAGCCTGACATTAGCTACCATTTTCACCCCCATATTAAAATATCTATTTTATTACCCGAGACCAAATGCGTTAAAATGTTGTCATAATGTTGACATTATTGATAACTGTTGATTTTCAATTGAGCTCTGGTGGACAATTTATCTGTTTTATGTTAAAATAATAAAAATAAAATGTGCTGCCGAAATTGACAATGAAATCCTCCCCGTCATATATTTATGCGCGTATGTGTGTGTATTGTTGGGACGCCTACTGCGGATTGTGACAAATATTTCAAATTTTTAGCAAAGAACAGCAATTTAAAATGACACAAGCCCCATAATCTATGGCGTTCGATGTAAAATGTCTTGGATGCTGTCGATGGTATTTGGTGTCATTGTTAATGGCAGTGTTCGCATGTATTGGTGTTTATTCCTTAAGACCGGAAACGCATGATTTATATTACAAAATGGTGGCAAGCATATGTAGTTACGCCCCATTTTTTTGTATCCATCCGGCTCCAGGCAAAAAACAGCGCTAAAAGGCTTGCTCGTGTGTGTCACATGTTTATGTGTCATGCTCTGGGAGTAATTGTATCGTTTGTAAGAACAGCAGTAGCAGCAACAACAACAAAAACGATGACATCGATGGTAAGGATGTCTGGGGGCTAATGGTAATAAATCATTAAATGCTTCACATGCATGTCACACTTATTTTTTTGCCGAACATTTCAACAAAAGGTTACGAGTCACATAAATTAGGCTTAATATTTCATAATATTCCTTATATCTCCGTCTCTCTCTCCCTCTATTCTTATGGCCTTATTCGGCTTACTGTGTTGATATATGAATTGGACACACACATGCATCCACACAAATAAAGACATCGACATTTAGCACATTTTATAAAATTAATGAGCTTTGACACATTTATGTGTTTTTCCTACAAAGATTTGCCATAGCATTTCAATGCTTATGATACTTACATACATATGTATTTACATGAACATAAAATCTATATAAAAACCAAAGAAATGGTTGCTTGTTTCACAAAATTTCTATGAAATTGTTTAATCTTAAAAATGCAATAGAGAAATCAAAATTTCTGGTTTATTTCTATTTTATGAATTTTTACTAAAACTACTTCTTTGTCTAAGTTCGACGAAGTCTAAAGCTAGCTAATTTTGCGTTTCGGCTACTGGGTTACCTCACCGAGAAACATTGCGGCAGTTATTTATTCCAGGTTTGTTGTACATCCAAAATATTAGTCTACCAAGGATTCTACCTGATTTTAGTATATATATTAGCCATGTTTTCAATTCTAATTAATTGATATTAATAAATTGATTTCCGACTCCAAATTGATCATACATTCGTCATTAAAATGATTTAGCTCTGTCCATCTGTTTGTCAGTCATACTGTTGTTAACAGGCTATATTCTGGAAGCAAATAGAAGCAGTCCTGAAATTTAACATAGAGTTGTTTGGTATATGCATCCAGGCAAAAATGGATTATATCTGTCCACGTTTAGGCATAGCCCCTGCTTATTTCTAGTATTTCGAACACATTTTTCGAAACCCATAGGCAGTAATTTAATATTTTGGGTTCTCTTAAATTTAAAGTCTTCCTACATACTAATTATCCGCATTTAGGTATAACGACTATATAACAGTCTTTCATTGTTCATTCTTTTCAGGATTATGACACGTCTTTTAAACGATTTACCTATAAAATTGTATTTTGGGATATCGGGGCGGTACTGTTATATAGCATGCGAAGAAGTCCCATACGTTATATATTCTATCATGTTTAAGGCCCAAAGCTACAAACAAAATTAATACGACTTAACGATATTTTGGAAACAAATCAAAGCCAAACCTTCAAATTTATCAATATAAAAACATGGACTTAAACTACTTTCAAAATAAACGACTCATGTGACTAATAAAGGTGTACTATTATCGCTTTTTCAATTTTATGCACAACTAATAAAACCCATTTCTGCGTAAACGTATTATCTTCATACGCATTGAAAGTCTATTCTAACAAAAAGGGTTAATATTTGTGACAAAACAATTTTCATTTCGACATTCTTCAATTAGTCCGGCCCCGACAAAACCTCATGAATTTTTGTTTCTCACATTCTTAGCATTTTGCAAGGATTATGAATGTAAAGAATATTTTGCAACTTTCCTGAATGGGTTTCGCTCTTTGTCAGCGTTAAGAAATATACAATGCGACGACAAAGAAAGCAAACTGTCAAAATGTGGAACAAATTCATGGCAGCACCTCCCGCAAATGAACAAGAAGAGACCAAGAAAAAAAGCAGCAACAACAAAACAAAAGAAAACTGAAAGAAAGGCAACCAAAGGAAAGCAGCGAAAGAGAAAGATATTCATACTCATTCACATATGAATGAGAATTACTTGTATTCACAAGAAAACATACTCACAGACATACAATACGAGTATGTGTAGGTATGTATGTGGTCCTATGTGTTATAGCGTCAAGGACAAAAGCAATGGCGAGTAGAAAGGATGCATAAAGTGTTAAAGCATAAAACATAATCCGAAAGACAAAAAACAAGAGCAACAACAACAATATTTCATATATTCGTATAAAACAATACAACAACACACGGCGAAGTCTTCTCACATTCACAAAGTGGGATTGAATAAAACAAAGAACAACAACATCAGCAGGCAAAGCTATGACAAGCTAGCAAGAAAGTAGCTAAGGATAATAACAAACTACTAAGGCGAAGAACAAAAGAGAAAAAATGAACAAGTGATAAACGATGTGTGATGATGTCCTTGCCCAGGATACACATACACTTAATATTTCAGGCAAGACAACGAAGAAAAAAATAATAACAACAAAACAAACAACAAAAAAGGAACCTGCAAACAACAACAGCGCTGATGACAACAAAGACTATAGAAAGAAAAAACACCACCAACAACAACAGCACCACAAAAAGAACTTGACAAAGGGGAATTTTTAAACAATAAAAGACAGTTATTGTGAGTAAGAAAAAAACAAAAACAACAACTTGGGTGTTGGGGCCTGTCAGCGATGCTAAAAGAAACAAACGTTAAGAAAATTACAACAAAAAGGTTAACAGTACAACGACATGAATATTGAGCATACAATAGCTCAGACATTCGATGACAACAACAACAACAATACGAACATCACACAGCGTCTTTACACCAAAAAACAGAAACAAATAAACATTTATTGACAGTTACATATGTATAGATGTATGAATGTTGAGGGGGTGTATGGTCATTGGACAAAGGTGTCCTTAATATTTGAAGCATAACATGAATTTCATTATTCCGTTGATGTATGACCAGAGGACAATAAGAACCCAGATTTTTCGGGTTTTATGTTCTTTCGTTTTTTTTCTTTCTCTGGGTTCCAATATCAAATGTGTATAAATAATATATGAATATAACCCGCTGGGTCGACAATGGTTCGTAAGGTAAAACGATATACAATTTCCTCGAACAAAGACAAGACAAAACCAGTAAGGAAAGTAGTAAAGTCGGACGGGGCCGACTATATGATACCCTTCACCACTTTGAGCATATTCAATAGATGAAAAAGAAGCTATATCTAAATCTGAACCGATTTCAACGATTTCAGGAAACTTAACACACATCATTCCAGACCTCATCCATAACGCAGTGCCAAATTTCGTGCAAATCGAAAGATATATAGGGACTTTGGTAGACCATTTACATTAAATCGGACGAAAATATATATAGGAGCTATATCTAAATCTGAACCGATTTTCAGGAAACTTAACACACACCATTCTATAACTAATTCATTACGCTGTGCCAACTTTGGTGCAAATCGAAAGATATATAGGGACATTGGTGCACCATTCAGATTAAATCGGATGAAAATATATATGGGAGCTATATCTAAATCTGGACCGATTTTCAGGAAACTTAACACACACCATTATATTCCTAATTGATTACGATGTGCCAACTTTCGTGCAAATCGAAAGATATATAGGGACTTTGGTGCACCATTTAAATTAAATCGGACGAAAATATATATGGGAGCTATATCTAAATCTGAACCGATTTTCAGGAAACTTAACACACATCATTCTATACCTAATTCAGTACGCTATGCCAAATTTCGTGGAAATCGTAAGATATATAGGTACTTTGGTGCCACGTTTACCTTAAATCGGACGAAAATATATATGGGAGCTATATCTAAATCTGAACCGATTTTCACGAAACTCAGCACACACCATTATGGACCTAATTCAGTACACTATGCCAAATTTCGTGCAAATCGAATGATATATAGGTACTTTGGAGCCTTTATCGGGCGAAAATATATATGGGAGCTATATCTAAATCTGACCCGATTTTCACGAAACTCAGCACACATCATTTTGGACCTCATTCAGTACGCTATGCCAAATTTCGTGCAAATCGAATGATATATAGGTACTTTGGTGCCTATATCGGGTGAAAATATATATGGGAGCTATATCTAAATCTGAACCGATTTTTCCCAATTTCAATAGGGTTCGTCCTTGGGCCAAATAAGTGACCTATGCCAAATTTCATCCAAATCGGATCAAAAATGCGACCTGTACTTTGTTCACAAAAATACATGGACGGACAGACGGACGGACGGACGGACAGACGGACGGACAGACGGACATGCGTAAATCGACTCAGAAAGTGATTCTATGCATATTCTCAAAAGGAACCATGTGCCTATCTCGTTTCCTTTTGCCTGTTACAAACATATGCACAAAGACATAATACCCTGTACCACAGTGTGGTGAAGGGTATAAAAACAGCTATAATGTAAAACACTTGCTATAATTGGTAAGTAAATGAGAACATACGGAGTTGTATAGAATTTGCAATATTGTCTGTTTATATACCATTTGAAACACAGAATTAACAAAGGCTGGAATTAAATTTTAAACACTGTTAATTCCATTTTGGGACCAAATAGGGTATTTATTTAAAAAAAAAGTGTATCATTAAACAAAACACAATGTTGCAAGGGTATACGAAGGAAAGCGGCTGACATAGCTCCCAGATATATTTCGTCCAATTTTATGTAAATGGACGACGGTTGGTATGGAAGTGAGTCTAGGATAGAGTGTGATACATTTTGTAGAAATCGATTCAGATTTATATATAGCTCTCATATATATTTTCTTCCGATTTTACGTAAACTCCCAAGATTTGTTAGATTGAGTCAAAATTTGGAATAACATACCATATA
Organism: Musca vetustissima; assembly: GCF_032173495.1. Lineage (NCBI taxonomy): Eukaryota > Metazoa > Arthropoda > Insecta > Diptera > Muscidae > Musca > Musca vetustissima. Next base: position 11,834 of record NW_026881160.1, on the reverse strand, counting down.
GAGCGTGTGTTAATTTACATTGAAATCGGGTTAGTCTTAGATATAGCTCCCATATATATTTTCGTCAGATTTTAAGTAGAGATGGTATTTACCGGGTAAATAACCAAGGGGTGGGTAAATACCGGTTAAATACCCATTTACGGGTATTTATTTGGGTATTTACTATATTGAATCGGTAATACAACATCTAATGTTGTATTACCGATTGATATTTTGGGTTCTCATTGAATAACACATACCCGTACCAAAAATTATTAATATTGACCCCAGTTTCAGGGTAGCCCCCATATTACGGTACCCACCAGTATTCGACATACTAGGGATTTTGGATACGTTTTCCACCGAGTTGGCTGTAATTTAGTACTTCGGTTTCTCATTGAATAACGCGTATCCGCACCAAAAACTATTAATATTGACCCAAGTTTTAGGGTGGCTACCATACAACTGTACCCCCAGTATTCGGTATTTTGGGGATTTTGGACACGTTTTTCCTCGAACTTGTCCGTAATTTTGTATCTTTAATATATTAATCTAATTGTGTGAAAAATAACCCTTTAACCGTTTCTAACAGGAGCTCCCACAACGACCACAATCATTTCCTGCTCTATTGAATTATCATTTCCTTAAATAATTATTTGCACATTTTAACTTTTTGTTGTTCTTTGTACATACTCGTAAATAAATGTGAAACATCTTTGTCAGCACTTAGATATTATTTTTTATTCATTGTTCTTGTTTTTTCTATATTCATTTATTTCTGTCGTTATTTATACTCGATAAGGCGCAAATGTAATAAAAATGAATTATTTGCTTTTGAAAGGTGGCGTAGTATATTTCTTGGTTAACATATATATATATATATACATTGTAACATATGTATGTAAGAATATATTAGATTTATTTAGAGCGGTTTGGGAATCCTTTAACCTTCTTGGGTTACATGTGTATATATAATCATTGTGAGGGGTGTTTTAGGTTAAAAGTTAGTAATAGATTTTAATATAATTTCGGAATTGAAATAACTCATTTTTAGATCTGCCAGATGTGGACAAGGATGTTTAATGCCAAAATAAATAAAAATGCTTAAGGGAAATAATTCCTGAAATGTAGATTTTATATTCGCCCAGGAAATAATTCCTGAAATGTAGGTTTTAAATTCGTTCAACATTAATCATGTATTTCTGTAATTTGGTATTCGACATTCACTTTAAATCTGCATTAAAATTGTTTTATTGTCCAATTTTTGAACTGATTTTTCCCCACCGATTTTTCACCACACAAGGGTACATATGGTGTTATGTCTTTGTGCATATGTTTGTAACAGGCAAAAGGAATCGAGATAGACACATGGTTCATTTTGAGAATATTCATAGAATCACTTTCTGAGTCGATTTATACATGCCCGTCCGTCCGTCTGTCCGCCCGTCCGTCCGCCTGTCCTTGTTAAATTGTAAACCAGTGAGCGGAGCAGTATAGTCGGACGGGGCCGAACATATGATACCCTACACAACTTCCACGAAAATCTAACTTTCTGTGGTTCTATATTCTGAGCTTGGGCAATATTTCGCGATATTTGCACCCTCTTCACCGACTAGATGACAACAAATATTTCTAATATTCAGTAGAAGAGAGCTGTACTTGTCCAGATTCTCTTTACGTGGGTTATGTTGTGATGTTGGGCTTTCAATCGTGGCCTAAGATCGGTCCCAAAATTATTATATGATCATCACCGAAAATTATAGGCGTTGTCATTGACCATACCTGGATCCTCATGGAAAATTTCAAAGCGATCAAAGCTACATTTCCGCCCTCCAGTGTAGTAATGGGTTACGAAATAATATATGAATACGTAAGCACCTGTAAATATTTAAGTGTAACTCCCACATCCGGGTACATACGACAATGTAATTGGTATCAATTTAAAAGTCAACCACTCCTCTTTGATATACTATCAACTTCTCGGATCTATGCCCTTCAGTGGTAAGTCTATACGCTATAGAATACACATTTTGTCATCTTTCACAGAAAGGTCAGTGTCCATTTGACCCGCTAAATAATGTCAAAAAAGGCATGCTTTTTCTTTGGCCCAATCCCCTTCTCCATGTAAAAAATCGCGATGTTTGGGCAATAATTGCGGCCTCTGGAGCGACAAGAAAAACTGACAAAAATTAAGTATTTGGTCCATTTCATCCCCTAAATATTAACCGATCTTTACCAAAAACAATAGGGGTCTTCATTGGCCAGAATCCACCCTACATGCAAAATTTCGTGAGGATTGGTCCGTAACTGTGGGCTGTATCGTGTTTACAAATTATAATGGACAGACGGACGGACGGACACACATGTCTAGATCGACTCAGCTAGTCGAGATATGTCGATCGGTATAATTAAAGGTGGGTCTAGGACCAATATTTCGCGGCGTTACAAACTCTTAGGGCTGCACACAGCTATAATACCCTGACAACATAGTTGTGTAGGGTATAACAAAGTACAGGTCGCATTTATTATTCGAATTGGATGATATTTGGCACAGCTCATTCCTTTGGCCAAAGGACGAACCCTTTTGAATTTGGGAAAAATCGGTTCAGATTTAGATATAGCTCCCATATATATATTTGTGTCCGATTTAAGGTAAATAGTGCACCAAAGTCCTTAAATAACTTTCGATTTGCACGAAATTCGGCATAGCGTAGAATGATGTGTGTTAAATTTCGTGGAAATCGGTTCAGATGTAGATATAGCTCCCATATATATTTTCGTCCGATTTAAGGTAAATAGTACAGCAAAGTCACTAAATAACTTTCGATTTGATGTGTGCTAAGTTTCATAAAAATTGGTTCAGATTTATATATAGCTCCCATATATATTTTCGTCCGATTTTAGGTAAATTGTGCTCCAAAGTCCCTAAATATCTTTCGATTTGATGTGAGCTAAGTTTCGTTAAAATCGGTTCAGATTTAGATATAGCCCTATATAGCCTCTAATGTTTGTCTGATTAACACGAAATTATGCGCTACGTATCAAATTGAGACTTGAATGACGTTAATGGGTTTTGTTGAAATTGATGCAGCTGCAGCCATAGCTTCCATATGTGTACCAAATAGCTTGTATCAATTTTGCTATAAATCGTTTTCCATAAATTTGTCTCATGATACGCAGACGACTTTAAATCTGCCCGAATTAATTTAAATTTATCATAGGTTGGAGAAAGACATGAGTATGTTCCTTCCAAGGAACATTGTCATACAATTGCCAGGATACATATGTACAATATACCCAAGTGGTAAATGGTATCGTATAGTCGGCCCAGTCCGACTTTACTACTTTCTTTACTGATATAAAAACATATTTGCAGAAAATTGTTGATATGACTCAATGCCAAATAAAAGTATCTTCCAGCCGATTTCCGGAATTCTCAGAAAGTAAAAAATGCTTTGGTATGAGTAGTCAATGTTACCTATCGAGGAGGATAAAAAGTTTGATTTACTATTGATTTTAGGTTTTTAGTTTATATTTAAAATTCAATAGCATCACGAAATATTCTCCAATGTAATATTCTCTCCCATTTTTTCAAATTTGTGTTGATTTCCAAACACTTTGCTATAGTAAATACATGTTCAGTAAAACCAATTATTTGTTAATAAATTCCGAGCGTATTACATTTAGTTTAAAATACAATGGAATTGAATATGAAAATATGCAATCAAATTTTTACAATATAAATCTGTTATTGACAAGGTCCTTGTTTTCGATAAATTCCCCGACATGTTGTAACACAAATTACACCAGCCTAGGTGTATGCATTGACATTTTTTTACGATTGTTTTATAAATATAAAAGTGTTAACAAAAACTACAACAACAGAATAAACCGCAACAATTCTCATATTCGACACAATAGTTATGACAAAGAAACCGATGAATATTAAAAGCAATGTTTTTTGTGTGTATGTGTTGCACTGTATTGTATTCACGCTGAAAACACGATTGAATTTCCAGCATCGGCATCAAACAATGCCCACAATAAAATCACTTTGAAATTGGTTTTGGGATATTATTTCCATGGCAATCGATGTGCATGGGCAACACTTTGCTTTGTCTCCAAAAACTAAAACCAGAAACAGCAACAACAACAACAACAATAGGCAATGTTTTATCGCAAAATTTTCATTTAGTGTTTTTTTCACGTCTTTTGAATTGTTGTTAGCGGTCCATATGTATGTGTGTGTATCTTGAATACACACCTACCTAGGTATACATTATGTACATTACTATTAGATACGAATAGAACCGAGTATATAAATAATTATATACCGAATAATCGATTTTAAATTTCTAACATTTCTCACCTTAGGACAGAGGCCATTGATGCGGATTTATTGCATAGATTAATACAACACCAAGAGGGCTTATTTATCAGCTCCTGTATATGTCAATAAGAATCAGTCGTTACCACTACATTATATACTCCTGTTTCAGCTTCAGTCGTTCACAATAGTTCGAAAACCCGAATTTGTTAATCCGTATTGCGGTTTTCATTTTACCTCACCATAATCTAAATATAAATATAAATCATTTTGATATATTTGTTAAAATCAAATATATTTTGCTCATTGTTGGGGTTTTACGGTGGTTGCACATTCAATTGGCCTCAGCAAATCTTAATCAGATAGTTTACATAGAAGTTAAAGGGAACGATTAATTTGATTTTAATTTTCAAATATATGATTAATTTCTGCAATTTCAAAATTAGTCACTATTTATAGAATTTAATTAAAAGCCACAATTTTAAGGTAATAATGGCAAAATAAAATTTTAAACTAGATAAAAAATACTAAAATTAATAAGAATGAAAAATTAACAAAAGTACATAAGCAATATGGACGTCGTGGATGTAATTTTGCATTGCAGGTTGTTGCAGGGAGCATGTAGCTATGCTAAAAATGGTTAATCGTGGTCCAAGTATCATGTTTATACCCTTCACTACACTGTGGTACAGGGTATTATGTCTTTGTGCATATGTTTGTAACAGGCAAAAGGAAACGAGATAGACACATGGTTCCTTTTGAGAATATGCATAGAATCAATTTCTAAATCGATTTATGCATGTCCGTCCGTCCGTCTGTCTGTCCATGTTAAATTGTAAACAAAGTACAGGTCGCATTTATGATCCGAATTGGATGAAATTTGGCATAGGTCACTTATTCGGCCCAAGGACGAACCCTATTGAAATTGGGAAAAATCGGTTCAGATTAAGATATAGCTCCCATATATATCTATATATATATATATATATTTAACCGATTTAATGTAAACGGTCCCTATATATCTTTAGATTTGCACCAAATTTGGTTAGTTTCGTCCGATTTCATGTAAATGGTGCCCCAAAGTCCCTATATATCTTTTGATTTGCACGAAATTTGGCATAACGTAATGAATTAAGTCTAGAGTGATGTCTGCCAAGTTTCGAGAAAATCGGTCGAGATTTAGATATAGCTCCCATATATAGTTTCGTCCGATTTCATGTAAATGGTGCCCCAAAGTCCCTATTTATCTTTCGATTTGCAGGAAATTTGGCTTAACGTAATGAATTAAGCCTAGAGTGATGTCTGCAAAGTTTCGAGAAAATCGGTCCTGATTTAGATATAGCTCCCATATATAGTTTCGTCCGATTTCATGTAAATGGTACCTCAAAGTCCCTATATATCTTTCGATTTGCACGAAATTTGGCATAACGTACTGAAGTGAGTCTAGAATGATGTCTGCCAAGTATCGTGAAAATCGGTCCAGATTTAGATATAGCTTCCGTATATAGTTTCGTCCGATTTCATGTAAATGGTGCACCAAAGTCCCTTTATGTCTTTCGATTTGCACGAAATTTGGCATAACGTACTGAATTGAGTCTAGAATGATGTCTGCCATGTTTCGTGAAAATCGGTCCAGATTCAGATGTAGCTCCCATATATAGTTTCGTCCGATTTCATGTAAATGGTGCACCACATATACCTTGCGATTTGCACGAAATTTGGCATAACATACTGAATTGAGCCTAATTACGTAGTTGCGTTTTCTAGAAGTACAGACATAGCCCAACGGATGACCTTTTTATATTTGTTTGAAGTCGATTTACATACTTTATGGATAGATCTTGGTAGATTCACATTTAGATAAATATCACATATTTTATACCATAGTGGTGAAGGGTATCATATAGTCGGCCCCGCCCGACTTTACTACTAACGCCCGATATATAATTTCTATAATATTTTCGACATTTTCTATAAAATAATATTTTCTAAACGATGCACTCTTAATTATGGCATTCCGTAGTAGAAAAAAATATGTACAGACAATTTTTTTTCGATTTCAGATAGTTATGTATATATGTAACCCCTATTCATCCCGGCCGTATTTAATGAAACCGACATCCAGCAACCAATACCACCAATAAGGTGGGCCAAACATCATCAGTTGTATATAACCAGCACAATGTAAGCTCAAAAGTTTAGATTATTAATACTGAAGTAACTTAAAACAACTAGTAAAGATATAATTCTGAAATCTAAGAAGAATTGCATGGAAATCGGGCAGACTTGGATTCTTTGGTGTACCATTTATATGAAATCAAGCAAAGTATGTATGCTCGCTATGCACACAGTGCATAGTGTAAAACTTATCTCTATCGGAGAAACGCGTATTATTTGGTGCACAATTTGCATTAACTCAACAAAAAACCAGTAAGGAAAGTAGTAAAGTCGGACGGGGCCGACTATATGATACCCTTCACCACTATGGGTATATTAAACAGGACTATTAGCATGAAATTGGATGAAATAAAATATGTGATATTTATCTAAATGTGAATCTACCTAGATCTATCCATAAGGTATGTAAATCGACTTCAAACAAATATAAATAGGTCATCCGTTGGGCTATGTCTGTACTTCTAGAAAACGCAACTATATAATTTTGTGCTCAATTTTATACGATGTGCAAACTTTGATGTCTATCTGACTAACATGAGGAGTTTGATGCCCAATTTACTTGAAATCGGTCGAAAATATATATGGTGTGTCAATTACTTAAAATCAATCTATAATAAAAGGGGCTATATCTATCTAAATCTGGACCGATTTTCACGAAACTTGGCAGACATCATTCTAGACCTAAATGATTAGGCTGTACTAAATTTCGTGCAACTCGAAAGATTTGCATTTACATGAAATCGGACGAAACAATATATGAGAGATTTATCTAAATCAGGACCGATTTTCATGAAACTTGGCAGACATCATTCTAGGCTCAATTAAGTACATTATGCCCAATTTCGTGCAAATCGAAGGATATATAAGGACTTTGGTGCACCATTTACATGAAATCGGACGAAACTATATATGGGAGCTATATCTAAATCTGGACCGATTTTCATGAAACTTGGCAGACATCATTCTAGACTCAATTAAGTACGTTATGCCAAATTTCGTGCAATTCGAAGGATATATAGGTGCACCATTTACATGAAATCGGACGAAACTATATATGGGAGCTATATCTAAATCTGGACCGATTTTCTCGAAAGTTGGCAGACATCATTCTAGGCTCAATTCAGTACGTTATGCCAAATTTCGTGCAAATCATATATAGGGACTTTCGGGCACCATTTACATCAAATCAGACGAAGCTATATATGGGATATATATCTAAATCAGGACCGATTTTCATGAAACTTGGCAGACACATTCTAGGCTCAATTAAGTACGTTATGCCAAATTTCGTGCAAATCGAAAGATATATGGGGACTATGGGGCTCCATTTACATGAAATCGGACGAAACTATATATGGGAGCTATATCTAAATCTGGACCGATTTTCTCGACACTTGGCAGACATCACTCTAGGCTTAATTTAGTACGTTATGCCAAATTTCGTGCAAATCAAAAGATATATAGGGACTTTGGGGCACCATTTACATGAAATCGGACGAAACTATATATGGGAGTTATATATAACTCTGGACCGATTTTTACTAAACTTGGCAGACATCATTCTAGACCTAAATGATTAGGCTGCACCAAATTTCGTGCAAATCGAAAGATATATAGGGACTTTGGGGTACCATTTACATGAAATAAATATATATATATATATATATATATATGTATATATATATGGGAGCTATATCTAAATCTGAACCGATTTTTCCCAATTTCAATAGGGTTCTTCCTGGGGACGAATAAGTGACCTATACCAAATTTCATCCAATTCGCATCATAAATGCGACAAAATGTATGACTATATATTCTGTATATACATTGTATATACAGATTTCTCTTGTTCAGTGACTTATGTTAAAAATTGATGGAGAATATTTTTGTCTCTTATACTATCCTTCTAAAACGACATCTTGTGGGAAAATTGGGTAAAAACTAGTAATAAGTACGATATTAACCCTTAAATCAGTTTTTTGTTTTTTAAGATTATTGACGTTTAGGCTTATTTTTGAGTTTTGATGTATTTTGAGACTTATAATAAAACTTTATGGCGAACATTTCTGTAGAATATTCTGAGCAGCTTTAACCCCGTTTTGAATGAGTTTTCAATCACTACTGGAAAAGGGGACCGAAAAGACCCCTTTAATGAGTCGGTTGAGGGTTAAAGTTGCATACCAAAATATTCCTCGATATTTTATCAGTAATATTGCCGATGACACTATATACCTAAAATGCAAGGATTTCAAGAAATCATCAAAATTCTAGAAAATTATCAAAATTCTAGAAAAGGGGGAATATTGTCCCCCTTTTTAGGTTACCTCCCGACGTAAACTTTCAAAACCCCGATACACGTGTTTTCCCTTTCATAATCTGTTGGAATTTCCCGGTAATTATCAAAAAAACTTCAAATTTGTCGCACAGTGTAATTATTCATTTTTAATTATTTTAATTATATCTACAGGTCGTAAAAAGAGAATTAGATTATATATCTCAAATATCGCGAAATCGGTATCGGGTTATGCTAAAAATTTTCTGGGGAGAAAAATCCTAAGACCTTCAAAATACCGAATATATATCAGTTATATGGAAGCTATACCAAAGCGCAGTCCGAAATACTTCATTTACAATACCAAACATCTTAAGAGTAATAGTAATGTCAGCGCTATATTTCAAACCTATTTCTTAAATATGCGGTCTTTGATGTGATTTCAAGAGACAGACGGACGAAGATGTCTAAAAGGACATATGATATTATTCTGATCGATAATATACTGTATATTTTATGTTCCCCAACGAATCTTTGGAAGTGTAACAATTACCCGCAGATACGGATTAGTTGCGAAGCATAAACGCAACCAAAGCTTAGTACGAGTAAACTGTGGGCAACGATTAAGTCACATCCTAATCCTGCAAACATCGAGGATAAGTCATCCGTTAGGTTTAAGTGCATTACATCGACGGACTCAAACGACGGCAATTTATTTTAACGATTGTTTGTCTTGCGCCTCGAGACTGACAGAAACGTTTACGGTGGGTGATGTTGCAAGTCGGATATAATTTCCTTATTCAAAAGTCCCAGAAAAAGTCACGCCCCTCGTTTTGTATCACTTACAACCAGTGTTGCCAATTTAGCATTTTTAGTGCTAAATTTAGAACTATTTGAACTCGTTTAGCACCAAAAAAAGTGATCTAGCGCCTAGCACTTTTTACCATTATTTTATTTTTTTGGAATTTTTTACAATTTTGGTTTCAATCCAAAAAAATTCCCGGTTTTCGATTTCATATTGTCGCATAGAATTTCTTCTATATTTCATGCGTTGAATTTGATTTTCCAATGTTATCCAACATGTGTCATGCGAGCGTGTTCCTTTATATTAGGATTATGCAAAAATAAGGACCAAAATAGAAAAATTCCTGCAAAAATATATTTTTTAAATTAAAGTCGCTGTTGGGAAAGAGTTTATAAACTCTTAAGAGTACGCAAATGGACGGAAATGATAATTGTGTTCATATATTTACGCAATGTGAAATTATAGTTATTTGCCTTAACGAAATTTGGACATTATTGATATTAATATTTTTGCAGGAAGATTTCAAACCACATCAAAACAAAAGTATAAAATTTTAGTCAATTCGGTTGCGTGCCCGACGTCCCACCATGTCACGAATTCATATTAACAGCGGCCAAAAATAGAAGGAGTTATCGTAGGTGGATGAAATTTGGTACAAGTGCTTATTATTGGACTAAAGAGCAACAGACCAAAAATTGGATAGATCGGACAAAGATTTGGTGTACCTCCCATATAGAGGGTCTTAAGAATTTTACCCTTTTTGGCCTATAAAATCTTTAATTTTCAACCAAATTCAATGAAAATTGTCAATTTTTATCTACTTAAGTCTGGAAGGCAAATAACAAAAAAACTGGATAGATCGGACCAGGATTTGGAATGCCTCCATATAGTGGGTCTGGAGAATTTTATCCTTTTTGGCTTAAAAATCTTTAATTATCAACCAAATTCAAAGAAAATTTGCAGTTTATATCTACTTAGGTCCATAAAGCAACTGACAAAAAAACTCAATAGATCGGACCAAGATTTGGTATACCTCCCATACAAAGGGTATTTTTTGTGCATATAAAATCGTTAATATTCTGCCAGATTCTATGAAAATCGACAGTTTACTTAAAATTGGGACGAAGACAGCAATAAGTGTTGCGATTTAGTTGTTGGTTGACGTTTCAGAACGCTTACCATACAAAGGACCCTTAATAAGTAAATATATTCCAGAATAAGTAACTATTCTATACAATAACATCAATATTTCACTATTTACCACAATATTTGTATAGTTATTTTTATAAATAACAAAATATTTCATATACTTTAGTTACTACATAAATTATTGATTTTACATTCATAAGATTTTCAGAACAGGAATAAATTAAATATTACCTTCCCAAATGTACGATATCGTATCATCCATGTTATAATTTCAGGCCTTTATTTTATGACTGTTCAAGGGTATAATACGGTCGGATTGTTATATTAAATATTGAATAAAATCCTTATTTGACTCGGATCTTCCAAATATTAGCGTTGCTCCTAATTATTCTGTGGCATGACTTGATAGCATCTTGTGAATGCCACTCCAAAGGTGCTGTACTATACATCTCCAATGCTATGTACGAAAAATTTTCTGTATGAACTTTTCATAAAGGTAATGCAAGTGCATTGCCTAAATTAGTGTCATAATTTTCCGAAAGAAGGACTAAATTTTCTTTACAAATTATATGAACTAAGTGCTAAAGGCTTGGATAGCTGTAAACTTCATAGTGTCTCTATTTACTAAAATAAACACTTTTATAAAAACCGTTAATTTAAGGGAACCCCCCCCCATTCACGTTTTTTATACCCTCCACCATAGTATGGAGGGTTTATTAGTTTTGTTTTTCCGTTTGTAACGCATCGAAATAATCATTTCCGACCCTATAAAGTATATATATATATATTCTTGATCAGCGTAAAATTCTATGACTATCTAGGCATGTCCGTCTGTCCGTCGAATTCACTGAAATTTGGTACATTGAGCTCTTATAGCGAAGCAAATCTCTCCACTAAAAATTATAAATATAGGTCAATTTTTTCGGGTAGCCCCCATATAAGGGTACCCTCCAATTCTCGGTATTTTGCGGTTCTTGGTCACGGGTCTCAACCGAATTCGCTGTAATTTGTAGTCGTATATGTTAACAAATCTCCCTACCAAAAATTATTAATATTCGCGCCCTTTTTGGGTAGTCCCCATATAACCCCCTTTTTTATATTAAAATAGTTATCTGATTTATTCC